>NC_090655.1:74402429-74517429 GCF_040937935.1 Hyperolius riggenbachi
GACTACGAGGGGGCTGGAAGATGCCTAAGGTAAGTAAAATATAATTTTTCCCTGTCTCAGGTTTCCTTTAAAGAGAACCCGAGGTGGCATTTCATTACGTTAGTGGGGCACAGAGGCTGGTTGTGCACACTAACACCAGCCTCTGTTGCCCCATTGTGTGCCTCAAAGACCCCCCCTGCGCGCCGCTATACCCCCGCAGTGCTGGCGACACGCAGCGTGTCGCCAGCACAAGGTTTACCTAAGCGCTGTCTGTCAGCGCCGCTCCCCCGCATCGCCGCTACCCGCCCACGTCCCTTCCCTCCCGCTGAATGGAGGGAAGAGACGCGGGCGGGTAGCGGCGATGCGGAGGAGGCGGGGGAGCGGCGCTGAAAGCCAGCGCTAGGGTAAACATTGTGCTGGCGACGCGCTGCGTGTCGCCAGCACTGCGGGGGTATAGCGACGCGCAGGGGGGTCTTTGAGGCACACAATGGGGCAACAGAGGCTGGTGTTAGTGTGCACAACCAGCCTTTGTCCCCCACTAACGTAATGAAATGCCACCTCGGGTTCTCTTTAAAGCAGAGTTCCCCAACCCTGTCCTCAAGGCCCACCAACAGTACATGTATTGCAGAAAACCACACACAATCACAGGTGGGGTAATTAGTGTTGCAGCACAGCTGTTTACCTACCTCTGTGGATTTCCACAAAACATGCACTGTTGGTGGGCCTGGAGGACAGGGTTGGGGAACACTGCTTTAAAAGGACAACTGTAAGGGGAGGGATATGAGGGTTGCCATATTTATTTCCTTTTAAGCAATACCAGTTGCCAGCTTATCCTTTGCCTCTAATACATTTAGCCATATACCCTGAACAAGCATGCAGCATATCCGGTGTTTCTATAACTGCATGCTTGTTTCTGGTGTTATTCAGACACTGCTGCAGCCAAATAGATCAGAAAGTCTGCCAGGCAACTGGTTTTCTTTAAAACAAAATAAATATGGCAGCCACCATAGCCCTCTTGTTACAGTTGTCTTTTAAGACCGGATTTAATTATATATCCATAGAATTGTAGATGGATATTGACATTGAACTCAGAATCGTCGCAGAGCAGACCGGGAGCAGTGCTCTACATTTGCATGCATATGTAATTATGTAAATTATGTTCATTTTGGCACTTCCTGGGTGGAACTTTGATAAATTTGCTGATCAGCAGGACATAAATGTATGTAATATTATGGTGGATGTCGCACCAGACGCAGGGTCTTTATCACACTACATGTTGTGGGTAAACATGCAATACAACATTTGAATGAGAATTCTTGCCAGTGGTGTGCCTCTCTCATTTATTGAGTGTAAAAAACAAAACGAAAAATTCACTGCCATTTTTATACAAAAAGAGGATTGGTGGAATATTGCATGCAATTCTGAGAAGATGCAGGATAATACAAATGTTGTATGCAAATACATGCAGCCTAAAAAATGGACCAACCATATCACACCATAGTTCCATTTCAAGCTGCACATTTGCATAATCCTGCATTGAGTGTGAATTACTTGCGTCTCCTCAATTATCCCTACTCACCATGTAAGAGTGTATGCAGCACGTTACCCGTTTTACCACAATGCTACTGCTGCACTGTGAGCGTCACATAGGCGGTGCATTGCAGTGCGGTAAGGGTCACCCTAACGTAAACCTGAAGCAAAAAGGTTAATGAAAAGTATAAGCAGATATTTCCCTTAGTAGAGGGAAGCCTTAGGATAGGCCAGACGGAGCAGTGCTTTTCAGCGCTGCTAGATTTGTGGGTGCAGCCGGCGCCTCCATAGACTACAATAAGAATAATTCCTATTGCAGCACTCAGTGAGTATTGTCGGCTCCGTCAGAAGACCAAGCCGAAGTTGCTTAAAAACATAATATTTCGGCCTCCAGCAATCGCTGGAAGCCAAATTATTTCATTCCCCCACTATCCATGGCGGCCTGAAGGGGGTATAGTAATTAAATCGGCCCGGACTTGTGCAGAAGCAGGATCAGCTATATACCGCTGTATCCTGCACCCAAGTCTACCGGCGCAGATTTCAAATGTACTCAGGCCAGAGACTACCCCAATCATCCTGTGACCCAGTGCTGGGACCCTCAGAACTGTCATCAAGCTTTTGTCAGATATGTTCAAATAGCCGCACTCTCGTCCATGTGCGAGTGCAGCTGTACTGCACCTCAGAGTATGGGCCGTGCCTGCCTAGTAGCATGAAGTCGCTCATGCATGGCTTTCTTCTGCACAAGCACAAAGCCTCTTGTGCAGGGAGTAGTACAAACACAGCATACATGAAGAGCAGTGCCGCTACAAACAAGAGTGTCTTGGGCAGCAGCGGGGAAGTCGAGGACAAGCTGGGCTACCTCTAATACAGTGATGGCTAACCTTGGCACACCAGCTGTGGTGGAACTACAAGTCCCATGAGGCATTGCAATACTCGGACAGCTCTAAGCATAACTCGGTGAGGCAGAGGCATGATGGGATTTGTAGTTTTGTCACAGCTGGAGTGCCAAGGTTAGCCATCACTGGTCTAATACAGCCATGCTTCACATCGGTTTATAAAAGTTTGCAATTAAAAGTTAAGTTTTCTACTCGCCATGTATCTACTTATGGGCCTTTACACTCTGCATTGGTCGTTGTTTAGTGTAACAGTAAGAGGGCCCTTTTCCCCACAGAGCTGGCATGCGTCTTGCGAGACGTGATGCTGGCACAGCCGTGCGTCGTATCTGTTCCTCTAGCCGTGCCACGCATGGTTATCAGGATTTACATGCAGAACTCTGCAGCATGCTGCAGGTTTCTACATCACTGCAAATCCTGATAACCATGTGTGGCACGGCTAGAGGAATACAGATGTGTCTCACAGCTGTGCCAGCATCACGTCTCGGAAGACACATGCCAGATCTTTGGGAAAAAGGGTCCTTACTGATAATGACCATAATAAAGTGCAACAGATGATAATAATTTTTAAAAAAAGTGAGTATATTTACATTTTCGCCCCTCAGCCGCCATCTTGTCATATAGATGAACTCCATTGTATGGTCCTTTCCCATAATTTCACCATTGCATAGTACATCCAGCTGCAAAACAGAACGATGTAACCATTATCAGGCATGTGCTTCAAGTGGGAATACCTGCATGAAGGAAATTTATATTGTGCGAATTAACTACTTCCAAGAAGTCTGCTTATTTGCATCAAATTTTCAGATTACTCTCTGTAATTTAGCCCTTTCATGGAGGAGGAGAGAGAGGAGGAGGAGTTCTAAAAACAACTGTTGATGGATGATGGAATTAATTTAAAGCTTTCTATAGGCATTCAGGCCTTGTTCACATTGCGTTCCATTCGCGTGTCTGTCTGCATTCGGCGTTTTTGAGGCGATTTTTATTACCGATTCCCAGCGATTACCTGCGTGGTTTTTTTTTTGTGAGCCGCTTTTCTAAGCGGTTTTGCCGAGCGATTGCGTTTTTACACTTCCTGACGTCAGTTAGGAAGTGAACTCTTTGATCCGGAAAAGAATAAAAATACAATGTATTTATTCTTAAAAATGCAAACGCAATCACTGCACAAAGAAATGTAAGAGTTTGCGTTTTTCCTATACCTTCCATGGATGGAGGCAAAATCGCCTCAAAAATGGCCCATGCACCGCTTTTCTGAGCGGATCGGAAACGAACCGCTCAGATGTAAAATGTCTCATAGAGAATAATGGTGTAAGCGCTTTCAGGGCAATTTAGAAAAATCACCAGCGCTTAAAAAAAGAGAAAAAAAAAAATCACCTCTAGTGTGAAGGAGCCCTCGGGGCTGGAACCCACCAGAGCGATTTTTTGAGCATTTAGGGAGCACTGTAAATCGCTAGCGATTTCCCTAAATGCTCTGCCAATGTAATTAAATGTAACAAGTTAGCAAAATCGCAATCGCAGGACATGCAGCATTTTGGGAGCGTTTGTGCTTCAATGTAATGTATTGAAGCGCTGGCAAATCACTCATGAATCGCTACACATAGCCATTTGAGTGCGATTGCAAGCTGTAAGATTCTGATACATTGAAAGGACCAATCAGAATTAAAATCGCTAATCGCCACACAATCGCTGGCAAAAAGCTTACACTTTTCAAAATCTCTCCCAAAAGCGCCGGAAAACGCTCATGAAATCGCTTACAAAACTCTGAATAAAAGCGCTAGCGGTTTGCGATTTGTAGTGGGTTCCAGGCCTCAATGTAGGGATGGCCAATGACATGCAAAGCATTCAGAGTTAGGGCCTGTTTCCACTACACGCAGATTCTGCATGCAGAAAACTGACTCCAATGAATGCCTATGGGAAATCTGCATCAGAAAAATCACGTTCAGTGGAAACAGGCCCATAGGCATTCATTGGAGTCAGTTTTCTGCATGCAGAATCTGCGTGTAGTGGAAACAGGCCCTTAATGCAGGATTATGCAAATTTATGTAGCTTGAAAATGGGCCATTTGCATGAAACTGTAGTTGGATTAGATTGGTCCATTTTCAAGCTGTATAAAACGTGCATGCACAATTTGCACAATCTTGCATCAGAACTATTTATCATTAAATTAGGAGTGGTCAATGAGATGCAGAAGCATGGTGGAACCAGCACGGTTGGCCTCCAAAACCCTCAGTTTCCATGAGTGTGAGGCCTCCTTTCCACAGACTGTTTAGCTGTGTGCTCAGCAAGCAGTTATCAGGCAGCAGCGAGCAGTTACCAGTTAGCAGTTGTGATAGTTTGAGAAGCATTTCACTGCCTATAAACAGTCCATGGAAAGGAGACCTGAGAAATTCTCCAGACTATACAATTGGCCTGCCACAGGGCTTAAGTGAGGAATATGGGACAATGGGGGTTGTTGCACTAATCACAGTTAAGCAAATAGCACAACTCCATGCTACATGGGGAATGCAAGAACTATAGTGATGCTAGAGTTAAAGCGGAACTGTAAATACTTTTTAAACACATTGTTTCACTTACCTGGGGCTTCTGCCAGCCCCCAGCAGCCGCCCTGTCCCGTGCTGGTCCAGCCCGAGCCTCCGTTCTCCCGCCGCCGCTCCTTACCTCGACTTCTAAGTCGATGCCAGCACAGCCCTGCCAAGCAAGCATATCTTTTCTTCACATTCCCCTCTGCAATAGAGGGGGGCGCGAAGAAAGGATAGGCGTGGCCAGAGCCGCACAGGCGCAGTGGCCCGGCGGCAAAACCGAAAGTAGCTGGCGGCGGGAGAATGGAGGCTCGGGCAGGACCGGCGCGGGACAGGATGGCTACTGGAAGCTTGCAGAAGCCCCAGGTAAGTGAAACAATGTGTTTAAAAAGTATCAGTTCCGCTTTAGGCATGGAGCATGACCCTCAGCACATAACTAACCTGCCTGGCATTCAATTTCTGCTGGATTTCTGTACAAGAAGGGGTTCAATAAATGTTCACCTGTAACTTACCAAAATGTGTAAAACGAGAGTCTAGTATACATTTTGAGTATATAAAATATATCAATAATAAAAAAAATAAATGCTCCCTTTCTGCCAGGCCACAATTTTCCCCACTCTTCAGCTTTTTAGCAGAAATTGTAGTCTTTAGCATCCAGTTTTTTTTTTTGTTTTTTTTTGCTTTCAAAATTGCATTTGTGTCTGAATTTTCTCTTGCAGGTTTTCCAGAGCATGCGAAAATGTGCATACAAACGTGGATTTTAATGCAAAAAATTACATGTAAAAAAACAGAACCCTGCCTTAGATGAATATGGATGAGTTGGACTCTTCCAGCAGTTCTATTTTCCCTGGAGGAGCTGGGCTCATCCATACCGCCAGGCAGTTTTATATGCGGTACACTGCTGGTGGTAGCAACGGTAATATTGCTGCTGGATTTTTCTTTAGCAGGTTTTACTTGCAATAATAAAAAAACGATAACTTGAATCTGATGCCTAAAACTGACATTCTTTCCGCTGTTATTCTTGGAACCGGCGTATGCTTCAGAAACTCCCAAAACATGTTTTGACAAATTCTGATGCACTGCATATGCCTCCCTGACACCACATGGATGATACACAGTCACCATTCTGGACACTCACCTCATAAGTACTTGGTAGTTTTAACTTTAAACTTAAAAACTTTTTAATAGTTCCAACTGTTATGCGGGTAGAACAACGGATGAATTTTTTCATCAGTCCCTGGAAATGAAAAACAAAAAAACAAACCTGAACATACGTATTT
This sequence comes from Hyperolius riggenbachi, assembly GCF_040937935.1. Taxonomy (NCBI): domain Eukaryota; kingdom Metazoa; phylum Chordata; class Amphibia; order Anura; family Hyperoliidae; genus Hyperolius; species Hyperolius riggenbachi. Next base: position 74,408,631 of record NC_090655.1, read on the forward strand.
GTAAAACAAACTATATGGGTAACTGAACAGCAATGGCAAAGAATGGTCAAGATGCTCTGTGAATTTGTTGAGCAATAAGCTACACTGCTCCCTCAAGATACATGTGGCTTTCTTCTGCAGGTGGTCCTCCACTTACAAATAAATTCAACATCAAACAGGTTTGTTCTGGGAGATTGTAAGCGGAGTCCTGTGTTATACATAGTGAAAACGTGGATACATTATTTACTTTCAGAAAACTCTGGATTTGGAGATATAGTATAAACTAAAAGTTCATTCAAAATACACCCCCCATCAAAAGTATTAAGACACAGAACATTTATATTGCACTATTCTCCTGGCAGACTCAAAGCGACAGAGGAGCAGCCACTAGGGTGTGCTATACAGGCAGAAGTTTTAGGGAGTCTAGCCCAAGGACTCCTTGTTGAATTTATGCTGGAGATTCTAACCCAGGTCCCCTGTGTCAAAGACAGAACCCCTAAAGTGTACCCGAGACTGAAGGGGGGGTTAAAAATACCTAGGGCTTCCTCCAGGCTTATCATTCCCTTGTGATCTTCCTCCAACTCATGGATCTTCTAGAATTGGCCCCGAAAAGTCCTCCAGTCGGCTCAGTCCAGCTGCGTGCACTCCTGTGGATGGGAGGACGATGGGGTGCGCAAGTGTGGTGCAGTGTTCCCCAACCCTGTCCTCATAGCCCACCAACAGTGCATGTTTTGTGGAAATCCACACAGTTAATTAATCATCTCTGCTAAGACACTAATTACCTCACCTGGGAATGTTTGTGGTTTTCTGCAAATCATGTACTGTTAGTGGGCCTTGAGGAGAGGGTTGGGGAACGCTGCGGTAGAGCATGCGCAGTATACCCTGGACCGGAGGACTTTCCGGGCATACTGCAGAAGATCCAGGAGTTGGAAGATGGCAAGAGAGCGGTACACCTGGAAGAAGCCCCAGGTATGTGTAATTTTCCTCCCCCTCGCTGTCTCAGATTCTCTTTAACCAGTACACTATCCAGCCATTGTTTAGAACTACATAAAACAGTTTATACAATACTGTAACAGTTACAATATGCAAATTACAATAAAAATACAGTACTGTGTATTTAGTAAATGAAGACAACTTTAAATCTCTGAAACCCAACGAGTCATTTGTAAATAGGGGACTGCATTCAGTTTGTGTAAGTATACCAAGATTCTCCTTTTTGTTTTTCAGAAAAAGTGACTGCAAAGAGGCACGAAAACTAGAATCCTAGCTGCATAGAGCTTTTGAACTCAGAAAACAGAAACACAGCAATGAAAGTGAACTGGAAATGGTCAGAGGACTTCAGAGCTGCAGCATTATCATTTGCACAGAGCACACAGTCATCACTTCTTGAATAATAAAAGTAAAACACTTAAGTTAGTGCAGGTTTTTTTTTTGCTGGCAAGATCTCAGAACTATCATCAGAGTAACAATAGTGTAACGGTGATAGCCCTAACTTTCCCCAGCCTGACTTATTCTAACCATCATATTATTATTTTGTATTTATTTAGCGCTGACATCTTCTGCAGCGCTTTCCAGAGTACATTGTCTTGTCACTAACTGTCCCTCAGAGGAGCTCACAATCTATTCCTATATTCGTATACCTATTGTAGTGTAGGGCCTTTTTTCTTTTTTGACTTATCTGTATGGTTTTGGGATGTGGGAGGAAATCAGAGTGCCCAGAGGAAACCCACACAGACATGGGGAGAACATACAAACTCCTTGCAGATGTTGACCTGGCTGAGATTCAGGCTGCAAGGTAAGAGTGCTATCCACTAAGCCACTGTGCTGCCCATCATAACAGATCTATCATTACATGATATGAACCATGACACAGACCCCAGACTGACCAAACTGGTATCCAGCACCTAATGACTCCAAATTCACCTGAGCATCCCCCAAGCTATGCATTCCCCCCCCCCCCCAATTCCTGGTGCTCCGTCAGAGAAAGCACAAAACGACTGAGTACATTCAGGGTCCAGGCAACTGCTGCACTGAGAGAAGGAGAAAAGAGAACAACAGACAACCTTACCCGCACTATGCTTTCCCCAGACTGGCCATTATTCCGTAGGCAGTCAAGGCAGATCGCAATCTGGGGGTCACTTCTGTGGTAGTCTTGGTTTTCATCATTCTCTTCATCATCATCCTTAAGTCTCTTGTTTTGTGGAAAACCATCTATAAGAAAAGTAAACACCACTTATTTATTCTAGCTGAAAGGTTTTTTTTTTTTTTTTATATATAACTAAGAATATCATCTCACACACTATCAGATTCCTGCCACGCAGGTACAGCGGATGTGCTGTTACCAAGCACACAACGTATAGCCCTCATTTGCAGATGTATCTGCTACATTAGACAGGTCATACATAGCATCTATGACACGTCCATTGGCTGGAATTATTGTGTGGTCTGCTGATCGGAACGGAAGCAATTGACATCTTAAGGGATCCTATCCTTACACTAAGCAAACTTAACTCAGTTACATAGTTATTTGGGTTGAAAAAAGACCTAGGTCCATCTAATTCAGGCATGGGCAAACTTGGCCCTCCAGCTGTCAAGGAACTACAAAACCCACAATGCATTGCAGGAGTCTGACAGCCAGAGTCATGACTCATAAAGGCAAATGCATTGTGAGACTGGTAGTTTCGTAACAGCTGGAGGGCCGAGTTTGCCCATGCCTTATCTAGTTCAACCAGAAAACAAAGTACAACACCAGGCTGCTCCATCACGTAGCCCTGTTGATCCATTCTACTTTATGCAATCTCTGCAAAGTGAATACCATGTGCGCAGTGTCTCTCTTTTAGCTGGTTAGGAATGCAGAGTCACCCAGGATAGAGGTAGACAGTTTAATTTGTGTGTTGTCCCCATGAGGATGGTATTATAGGTTAAAGGAGCTATGAGTGTGATAGCGAAAAGGTAACCAGCTGTATCAAAAACAGAAGAGAGATCCAGGAGGAGGGAAAGCTGCCTTAGACAATTCTCAGCTCAGTCGCATCAGTCCTGGTCTTCTGCGCATACTCGGACCTCCTTAGCATGCGCAGAAGACCCGGACTGATGCGACTGAGCCAGTTACCCCGCCTGATTGCCGCTAAATGAAGGATGGTGAAGGGACTCAGACGTGCTTATGGGGTTGGAGGAAGCCTCGGGTAAGTTAAAAAAAATTCTTAGTTCTTAGTTAGACACAGTTAGGCTTGCTTGATACTGCCGTACTGTCCCTGCATTGTGTATTGGCCCACTTTTAAATTCTCTTGACTCAGAGACAGCTATAGAAAAAGATTCAGCAAAACAGCCAGGAGACTTTTTATACTCCAAGAGAAAATCAGAAATGGCAGCTTTCATATTCACTCAGTACAGGTTTGATTATAAAAGTTCTAAGCTCAGAATTTTTAAGCACACCTGGAGTGAAAGGAATATGGAAGCTGACAGATTTTCTTTTAACCACTTCACAGCTCCAGTACAGTATATCTACTCCCCTGCAGACTTCATCTAACCGCCCAGGGGAGTAAATATACGTACTCCCGCTGCTACCACTGCTGAAAGCGCTCCCGCTTATTTGTGCGCTCGTTCATGTTGCCATCTGCCCGCCAGGAGATCAATGAATGAGAAAGCAATTCCTAATCATTGATCTAAGTCCCCGTAGCAATTATCGGCGCCTTTTATGAGAAGCTGCACGATCATTCTAATAAATAAAAGTTTCCCATCTTCAGTACACTTCCTGTAAGCATACATATTTCGCTTACAGGACATATAACAAAAAAAAAGACTGAGGCCATCTTGTGGCCAAATAGTAAAACTACATCTAAAAGTACTTTTTTTAAATGCAAAGACCTGTTTTTACATTTTAAATTAACCCCTTACCTCCCACACTCCCCAATAGTTACCAACATTTATTTTTTTTGTAAGAAAATACAATGAAATAAATTTACAATAATAAAAAATGCATTAATAGTTTTCTTAGGGACTGAACTTTTTTAATATGTATGTCAAGACGGTATAATACTGTTACTTTATAAATTATGGGCTTTTTATTAATGATGGATGCAAAACTGAAAAAAATGCATCTTTATTTCCTAATAAAATATTGGCGCCAGACATTGTGATAGGGACATCATTTAAATGGTGTAATAACCGGTACAAATGGGCACATTAGTTACGTGGATTTTAATTACGGTAGCATGCATTATTTAAAAATTATAATGGCCGAAAACTGAAAAATAAGGATTTTTTTCCAATTTTTTTCTTATTTTCCCATTAAAAAACATTTAGAATAAAAAAATTCTTGGCATAATGTACCACCCAAAGTAAGCCTAATTAGTGATAAAAAAAAACACATTTAACACATTTCATTCTGATAAGTAGAGATAAAGTTATTGTCAAATGAATGGAAGGAGCTGAAAGGTGAAAATTGCTTGGATGCTGAAGGGGTAAAACCCCTCAGTTGTGAAGTGGTTAAACAACACACATTGCCTCGGTGTCCTATTGATCCTCTGGCTCTAATACAAGGTCACAGACCCTGACCAAGCATGCAGATCAGATATTTCTGACTCAAGTCTGACCCGATTAGCTGCATGCTTGTTTCAGGTTTGTGATTAAATCATAAACCTGGTTGCAGTAGTGTCTGAGACACTACTGCAACCAAAGATCAGCTGGTCTGCCAGACAACGTTCAACGTAGAAAAGGAAATAAATATGGCAGCTTCCATATGCTTCTCATGTCAGGTTCCCTTTAAAGTAACTCTGCTTAAGCTTCCACCATATTCAGGCCAAATAATTGTTTGTTAAGAGACAACATGCAGCATGAGGTTATAAAAACATTTTACCATTAAAAATAAAAGCACCTTGCCGATAAGCAAAAAGCGGTTTTTATTTTTATCTGTTTTCATAGAAACACAGTATTCAAGCCACCCACAAAACAACTGGTGTTCTTGCTCGAGAGTGGAAAAATCCTTCAGTGTTCCTATTTTCTAGCTTTCACTGGGGAATGAGGAAATCTTTTTAAAGTGGCATCCATCCTGTGCTACATACTGGCAGGTGGTAAAGAAAGATTTAAAGGGAACCTGAAGATATATAGATAGAGATATCTCTATCTATGAATAAGGATGCGTGCGGCCAAGGCTGTGACTCTACAAAGCGAAAATGAGCCGCAGCAGTGGACCGGAGGATCGTTGAGGACCGACACAGGGCTGGCAGAAACCCCAGGTAAGAAACTTTTTTTTTGTGCATCTTCAGGTTCCCTTTTAGGCTGCTTACATACAGGGACGTTACAGGCGCACGTTAGTGCGCCTGTAACGCTCCCCCAACGCACAGCAATGCAACACAAGTGGGCTGTTCACACAGCCCACGTTGCATTACATGTAACGCTGCACGTTATCCGGAAAGTGCAGCATGCTACGGCGTTACAGCGACTATAGCCGTGTTAGACTGTTTGCACATGCTCAGTGGGGGGCAGAGAGGAGGCGGGGAGAGCCAGCTACAGTAGCCGTGCACATGGCTACTTAATATTCACTGCACTGGCGGCAGCTGATTGGCCGGCGGGACCACGTGATGCGGAGTGTCTCACTCCGCATCACGTGGTCCCGCCGGCCAATCAGCGCCACTCTAGGAGACCTTATAGGGATAGAGCCGCCTAACGCGGCTCACTCTACTATCCAATCTTGCAGCACCACACGTTGTGTTAGGTGCACGTTATGCGACCTTAACCTTTTCGGGACCATGTGAATGAGATCCTACGCCGCACTTGTGGCTGTTCTAGCCTGATGCGGCGTAGGATCTACGCCGGCCCGCAATTTCCGCTCCCGACGCGATCGTGCGCACCCGGAGGGGGAGATTAAGCTGTCATATGACAGCCGACATCTCCCCCGAGTGATCAGCAGCCATCGCGTATGGCTGCTGATCACACGATCACTACGATCGCCGTCGGATCGTAGTGATCTGTTTGACAGCTGCGGCGGCAGGGGGGGAAAGAAGAGGATCCACTCACCTCCCTGCCGTTCCAGCGACGATCGGCGCCCCCCTCCGCTCTGGCCGGCATCTCCGCTTCATCTGACGTCAGCGCCGGGTCCCGGCTTGATGACGTCATCAAGCCGCGACCCGGAACTGCTCGTCAGACAGAACGGAGATGCCGGCCGGAGAAGAGGGTCCCGTGCGGCTCATCGCTGGAGCCTGGAAGGTAAGTGAAGGCTGCGGGCAGAAGGGGGAGGCACAGGCCACCATGGGGGACACCACTCTAGCCAGCCACACACGGGATCCGGCCGCCTGACCCCCCCAAACGCGCGCACCCCCTTCCCGCGCAAAATGCCTGGTCCTTAAGGGGGGGTAGGTGGCCGGTCCCGAAAAGGTTAACGTGGCACCTAACGCAACGTCTTGGTGTGCAAGTAGCCTTAAGGTACAATATGATGAAAAACTAACATTTACCATACTACATGTTTACATACATCTATAACTTTGTCCCACAGTACAATGCACTATCAATGACTATCTTTCTAGGTAGCTGTATCACAGTAAGGGCCCATTTCCACTAGTATACTGCGAGTTTTGCATCAGATTTCGCACATACACAAATAAGTAAATTGAAACCGATTCGGAAAACACATGCATTTTTATGTGCGGTTTAATGAAAAATGTTTGCATTTGATTTTAAATCTCCTTCGCAACCTAACATCCCTGTGACCACAAAGGAAACAGGAAGAAGCAGGTTAGATGGGAAATGGATGCAAAACAAACAAACAAACAAAAAAATAAAATATTACATTACATGCAGGATCAATGACTAGTCGCGATTCACATGCAGGACAGGGCGTGGTATGGAAATCTGCAGCATGCAGTCCATATTTTTTCTACTTCGCACTGCATTTTACAAAACGCATTCAATGGACAAATCCATTGAACTGCACCAGTTTAGTGATAATGCAAAAATTGCAATTGGCACTGAAATTGCATTTGCATTGCAATTTGGCACTCAGTGGAAACAGACTGAGTGTTGGTGGGGGGCATAGCATCCTGCACCAGCAGGAATGCGAGCAAAGGTACGCATGGCGGCCTACCGGCTCAGAGTTGGCAAAAAGGAAACTAGCTGGCGGTGGGGGACCGGAGGAGCCATGAGTAACTGCGAGGGCACAGGATGTCTGCAAGGGGCTGGTAGATGCCCCAGGCAAGGTTCCCTTTAAGCTGCTGTTCAGAAAATGCTTTTGAAAACCGAGAATCCCTATGAGGAGATGGACTAGTCCAAAACCTGTCATGTTTTTCAGATTTTAACTGGACTAATCCATCTCCTCATGGGGGATTCTGTTTTCAAAAGCATTTTCTGAACAGCAGCTTAACTGCCAAAATAGTAAGATACCAGCCAGCCTCCCTACTCATGTGCACACTATTTTGACAGACTTGGCAACTTCCATTCAGGAAGTGCAAACAAACAAAAAAAGAAAAGGTGAAAATCCCCCATGGGGGAATGGACTAGCTCCAAACCTGTAGTTTCTGACAGAGTTTAAAGAAAGTCTGAAGCCTTAAAAAAAAAAATTCTCTTTTTACTTGCCAGTCCTCTTCAGCAATAAGATCATAGCTGAAAAGCTGCATTCCCATGGCAGAACAATGTATTTATACCCCCAAATCCCAGGGCAAAATTCCAAGACTTTCCAGGTCTTGAATTTTGCTGCCCGGGGAGGCAGAGCTTTGTGCTGTAGCTCTGCCTCTGCTGGAGTCAATCTCCGCTGATCTCCACCTCTCCCCACCCCTCTCAGAGAAAGAAGACAGAGGGGCGGAGATAGACTCCAGCAGAAGCAGAGCTAAGGCACAAAGTTCTGCCTCTACCAGGAAGCACTCCCCAAATTTTGCCCTGGGATTTGGGGGTATAAATACATTGTTCTGCCGCGGGAATGCAGCGTTTCAGCTATGATCTTATTGCTCAAGAGGACTGGCAAGTAAAAAGATTTTTTTTTTTTTTAAGGCTTCAGACTCTAAAGAACAAGCAACACCCATGCTAACCTAGAAATAAAAAACACATATATAAGTAGATAAATACTACTTCTATTTACATAACAGATGTATTGTGCTATCCATGTAATGATTTCTGTTAATTTTTTAAAAGGAAAAGCAGAAAATCCTATTCTAGGCAGTGGCCATCTTGCCAAGCTAATGATGACATCATATCCTCCCTGACTCTTGTTTTCCCTCCTCCCTTCTCTTGCTCATTGTGTTTTCATTAGCTGCCCTCCTCCCAGAGTTTTCAGACACTCCCACTGGGGTGTATACTAACAACTGCACTGTCTATTTTTTTATTTACACATCCAATCACTCAGTCACCTCAGCCTTGCTTATAAACACCAGTAATCAGAGGGTGTTTCTGATAAGCAGCTAGATAGGGAAATAAATAGAATAGGAGGAATATATTATAGATAAAACTCCTAACTCTTTGGCACTAGGGCCAGTGCTCATAAAGTATGTGATAACTACAAACCATAACAGCAGAAAGTTTTGAATGCATGATTAGCATCTTTATCACTTAATACACTCAGACCAGTTTCTGTTGAAATTTGATTTTTATGGTGACAATACCGCTTTAAAAAGGAAATAAATATGGCTGCCTCCATCACCCCCTTGCTACAGTTGTCCTTTAAGACTTGTTCACTGGTTATTTATGGAAAGAATAACTTTTGACTAGATCACTCAACATTAACAGGATGTGCTTTTGCCTGCCTACATTTTGAGCTCATTGGCCATTCCTAGTGCTGATCCCATGTCTCCATTTCTGCATCAAAAAAGTTTAGGCTAGCACACCTGCTTCAAAGTGCAATCGTTCTTATTTATTGCTCCATCAACACAAGAATGATAATTGTTTCGGAGCCACGGCGGGTCTCCTTCTTCAGAATGTGCAGACAATTTTTTTTTTTTTTGTCTGCACATCCTGAAGAAGGAGACCCGCCATGGCTCCGAAACAATTGTCATTCTTGTGTTGATGGAGCAATAAAGGAGAACGATTGCACTTTGAAGCAGGTGTGCTAGCCTAAACTTTGTTGAACTATTGACTTTCTTGGTGCTTGGGCTTAGCACCATCTAGGCTATGCACGCACATCTTGGGGTAAGGTGTGCCACAACCACAGTTACTTTACGTCCATTTCTGCATCAAAGATCAGCATGACAGTCTGTGTAACTGGCATTTAACCACTTAAAGAGGAACTCCAGCTTAAACAAACATACTGTCATTAAGTTACATTAGTTATGTTAATTAAAATAGATAGGTAATATAATCTCTTACCCACACTCTGTTTTAAAAGAACAGGCAAATGTTTGATTTTATGATGGCAGCCATCTTTTTGGTTGAAAGGAGGTGAAAGGGAGCATGAGACACAGTTCCAACTGTCCTGAGCACCTCTCCCAGTTGCTAGGCAACATGAACAACAACATAGGAACTCCCATCATGCTCTGCACAACATCAGGGGAAAAAAGCCCCAGCTTTTTTTCTTTGATGGGTGGAGCTTAGCTAAAAATGCAGCTAAAAATGATGCTTTGGTAAGAAAAACAAAGTTCTGATGCTGTGAAACTGTTAGCAGAACTGAAAAGGCTTGGTGTTTCTTTGATTAGATTTTTAGTCTGGAGGTTCACTTTAAGGACTGCAGTCATAAAACCCCTTAAGGACCAGACACTTTTTTTCCATTCAGACCACTGCAGCTTTAACTGTTTATTGCTCGGTCATACAACATACCACCTAAACGAATTTTACCTCCTTTTCTTTTCACAAATGCAGCTTTCTTTTGGTGCCATTTGATTGCTGCTGTAATTTTTAGTTTTTATTATATTCATCAAAAGAGACATGAATTTTGTATAAAGTAAAATTTCTATATGCATTTTTGTCCAAATTTATTGTGCTACATGTCTTTGATAAAAAAAAAAAAATCCAATAAGTGTAAACGCTATCACTGCGGTGGGGCGGGTGAGGGTTTGGCCGGGTGATCAGAAGCCCGCAGGGGGTAGATTAGGGCCTGATCTGATGGATAGGAGTGCTCAGGGGAGAATAGATGCAATCAATGCACTGGGGAGGTGATCGGAAGGGGGTCTGAGAGGGATCTGAGGGTTTGGCCGAGTGATCAGGAGCCCACACGGGGTAAATTAGGGACTGATCTGATGGGTAGGTGTGCTAGGGGGTGACAGGAGGTGATTGACGGGTGTCTCAGGGTGTGATTAGAGGGGGAATAGATGCAAGCAATGCACTGGGGAGGTGATCAGGGAGGGTCTTAGGGCAATCGGAGGGTGTGGGCGGGTGATTGGGTGCCCGCAAGGGGCAGATGAGGGTCTGATCTGATGGGTATAATGGGCAGCAATGATGGGTGGTGACAGGGGGCGATTGATGGGTGATTAGAGGGGAGAACAGATGTAAATAATGCACTGGGGAGGTGATAGGGAGGGGGGGTCTGAGGGCAATCTGAGGGTGTGGGCGGGTGTTTGGGCGCCCACAAGGGGCAGATTAGGGTCTGATGTGATGGGTAGCAGGGACAGGGGGTGACGGATAGGTGATCAGGGTGTGATTAGAGGGGAGAATAGATGCAAGCAATGCACTGGCGAGGTGATCGGGGGGGGGGGGGTCCGAGAGCGATCTGAGGGTGTGGGCGGATGATTGGGTGTCCGCAAGGGGCAGATGAGGGTCTGATCTGATGGGTAGCAGTGACGGGGTGATTGATGGGTTATCAGTGGGTGATTAGAGGGGAGAACAGAAGTAAACAATGCACTTGGGAGGTGATCCAAGGGCGGGTCTGCGGGCAATCTGAGTGTGTGGACAGGTGATCAGGTGTCCGCAAGGGGCAGGTTAGGGTCTGATCTGATGGGTGGCAGTGACAGGAGGAGATTGATGGGTGATTGACAGGTGATCAGTGGGTGATTACAGGGGAGGATAGATGTATACAGTACACAGGGAGAGGGTCTGGGGGGGATCTGAGGGTGTGGGAGGGTGATCAGGAGCCCCCAGGGGAGCAGTTTAGGACCTAATCTAAAAAAATAGCATTGACAGAATGACAGGGAGTGATTGATGGGCGATTAGAGGGGTGATTGGGTGCAAACAGGGGTCTGAGGGGGTGATCGGGAGGGGGGGTCTGAGGGGTGCTGTGGGCAATCGGGGGGCAGGATCAGAGTTTGTGTGCTTACCAGAGGGGCTGCCTCGTGCCCTGGTGGTCCCTCAATCACTGGGACCACCAGGGCAGGAGGCAGCCTGTATAATACGCTTTGTATACATTGATGCCGCAGGTGGCGCGGAGCCTAATGCCGGTGGATGCGCGCGCATCACTGTGCACGATACCCGGCAATTCAGTCCCCCAGGTACTGACGCCTATCAGCATTACGCGGTCCTGGGGGTGCCACTTTGCTGCCGCCCATAGGCAGTCGGAAAGTGGTTAAAGGACCACTCAAGTGGAAAAAATAAGGCATTAAGCAAATCCAGTTGCCTGGCTGTCCTGCTGATCCTCTGCCTCTAATACTTTAAGCCATAGACCCTGAACAAGCATGCAGCAGATCAGGTGTTTCTGACCTGGTCAGATCGAACAAGATTAGCTGCATTGTTTAAAAGAAAATAAATATGGCAGTCTCTATATTCCCTCTCACTTCAGTTGTCCTTTAAGGGCTGGATCAGATGGGTGTCTGAACCAGCCCACAAAGCTTGTGGCAGCTCGTTTAGCGGATGCTAAATGCTTTCCCGCTAACCTGCAGTAAAGCGTTTGGCATTGCTTTGCATCAGTTCCTGATGTTCCGGTGAGCCCCTACAGGATCACGGAACCGCCAATGCAGCCTATGCTAAATGCTACGCATAGCACCCAAGACAAGAAGACGGATGTACAGCAATGTTTACACGAACGCCAACTTCTGTCATAGAAAAACTGCTTACATACATTAGAATGGAATGGTGGTAGTTCCCTTCTAAGTGATGCTTTGGTCGGCTGGCCTTTACTGCCTTTTACTGCCCATGCGAACTAGCCTTAAATAAAACTCAAGGGTAATTTGAATATTATCACCTTTTTAGGGGAATAAAACAAATCTCTAGATTTGTGGATGGAGACATGGAAATTCTATGCTGTGGGGTCTAATGTTACATCCAGCTCTGCACTGACAATAGCTGGTAAGGGAAGCAGCTCTATTTTTGTCTGATGTTATTAGGTGATGTCATTGCCTGTAATTCAGGAAGTGATCGTGTGATCACCTTATCTAAAAGACAAGGTTGCATTTTGCAGTATTTCCTGTGGCTGGATTATTCATTTAATCTGGCTTTATCACAGCTTAAACTAAACTACTAAAATGCGAATACTTACTATGTAAACAATTCATCACTGGTTTGCTGCCCTTGAAGGACCACTATCGCTTAAAATTAAAATACATGTAAACACATACAAATAAGAAGTAGGTTTCTTCTAGAGTAAAATAAGCCATAGATTACTTTTCTCCTATGTTGCTGCCACTTACAGTAGGTAGTAGAAATCTGACAGAAGTGACAGGTTTTAAAAAAGTCCAACTCTTCACGGAGGGGTTCTTAGTAAGGCTTTTATTATTTATAAAGATATTCCCTGAAAAGGATTTATACAATGATGCTGGCCAGCCTCCCTGCTAACTACACAATCTTTTTTTGTGTGGCAAAAAGGCATACAAGGACTGGCACTACGGCAGCGTGCAATCAATATTTTATCATGAATCAGTGGATATTGCAATTCCTGGGTATGTCGCACGTACCAACACAGCGTGCTCAGGATCCAGATAGAAAAACAAGCATCAAGATCATTCATTAGGTAGAAATACGTAGGTCTGGCACTGCATCACTGGTGTAAAAAGAGCTTTATTTCTAGTGGCTCTTTCAATGGATAAAAGTACATTTACATTCCATCAGATGTTAAGCACATACCCGTTGTGGTCAGATGAGGTTGTGGGGCATGGTGGTGGTGGTAACGGCACCGTTACCACCACCACCATGCCCCACAACCTCATCTGACCACAACGGGTATGTGCTTAACATCTGATGGAATGTAAATGTACTTTTATCCATTGAAAGAGCCACTAGAAATAAAGCTCTTTTTACACCAGTGATGCAGTGCCGGACCTACGTATTTCTACCTAATGAACAATCTTTTTTTGGCAGTTGGACAGAGCAACTGCTATTTGCTAAGTGCTTTTGAAACTAAACAAAACCCTCAGGCAGGGGTCACACTTGTCTTTCAGTTTCTACACTTTTCAGAAAACTGAAAGACAAATGTGACCTCTACCGTACAACAGCTAATGTAATTTATAGAGAAAACTGACAAATTGCGCAAGATGTCAGTTTTTTTTTCTGCATGCGAAATCTGCATTAAAGTGTGACCTAGCTCATTGATTAACATGAGTTCTCAGTTGAAGTCAGTTTTTCTGTGCAGAAAACGCGTACGAAAGCCGGTAAGTGTGACCCCTGCCTCAGAATCTCCCTGATGGCTCTGTCAGATTTCTACTACCTACTATGAGTGACAGCGACATAGGTGAAAAGTAGTGTATAGGCCCATACACACGTCTGATTTCCGAGAACGATGGGTAATTTGAACGTCCCGTCGTTCCCCCGCTAAATCGAGCGTGTGTACAGACTGTCGGTCGCTTGACAAGAGTGAGTTTGAGCGATCCGCCAGGCGGATCGCTCAAACTCACTCTTATCAAGCGAACGACAGTCTGTACACACGTCCGATTTAGTGGGCGAACGACGGGACGTTCAAACGACCCGTCGTTCGTGGAAATCCGACGTGTGTATGGGCCTTAAGGCTCATTTTACTTACATACTTCTTATTTGTAAGTGTTTACATTTTACAGTTTTTGAGATTGTGTTCCTTGTATTCCGTTTGTAAGTTATATTTTCAGGCAGAACAGTCTTCTTTGTGACTGTAGCTAGTACCAGTAATCTCCAAGAATTAAAGTTACATCAGCTCCTGTCCCTGACAGAACATCCTCTGTGATGCTAGGCTGATGTGTGCCAGCAAGATGAAGCTGTACATCACTTCCCATAGGTAGAACATCTCTAGGATCCACACGCCTTCCAATCCCTGAGATCACCACACTCCAGGCACACGCTGCTACATCTCGCCTCCGCCTACTGCTACATCCTCCTAACCTGACTGTCTGCAGCATTCATGATGGACTGTACAGGCAAGAGTTCTCTGTTCTTCTCACAACTCCAAATCTATGGCTACTGTTTGCAAATCTCAACCTTAAATTTGATATTGAGGTGAAATGGAAGCCAAAGTACTGTGCATAAATTTATCTTTGAATCACTCTACTGTCCCATTTCCGACTGTATACACAAATACACCAACTGCCCTGTTTAGTTTCCTACTGACTTTCTCACTGATAACCTTTTACTACACGTGGCTGCAAGACAATAAGGGATGCGCATACATATAGATATGGTGCAAGATAATACCGATATTAACAATATTAGTAACATCTGCACTTTCTCCCTTACTCACACTAACCTTCTCTCTCCGTGCCGAACACTATACTCTCCTTTCAGTACCTTACTGCCTTCTCCACTATACTGGTTTGACTACAGAGTAACCAAACTATTTACCTTCCCATGAGCCACCCCTAACCACAATACAAGTTTGGCTACGGTGTAGCTGAACTCAAAAGTTGCGGGTAATAATAGCTGCAATTTGCATTTACATCCCAGAGGTTAAAGGGACTCCGAGCAGTGCCTGTGGGTATGCCTTGAGGCTGCATTTCCACTTGTGCGGTGCGAATCGTCGCGGTAAAAATTCGCATGCGGATGCGAATTTCGCTTGCGGGTACATGCGAATTTTCATGCGAATTCGCATGGATGACGATGTATGCGAATTTAACCATGGCAGTGCTGGTGTGCTTTTCCATTGTTTCTATGCGAATTCGCATGAAAATTCGCATGCCCAAACCTCATCCGAATTTCCTATTAAATACATTGTATGCGATTTGCATAGCGCTATGCGATTTCTGATGGCTCTGCCATGCGATTTTTTTCTGCACAGAAAAACGCAAAGGAATCCTGACAAGTGGAAACAGTCCCATTCACTTGTATTGCTATGCGAATTTGCATGCGAATTCGCGATAGTGGAAATGGGCCCTTAAGCATACCCACAACAAATTAATTATATCCTCACACCTACCAGCACGATGTTTGTAATTATAACCCCCTGGGCTCCTTGTATTTCATTGCATTGTGCTGAATGGAGCTGCTGACACTGGGGAAAAGTCGCCCTGTGTAATACAAGTAACTATGAAAAGATGCATACCATTTTGAAGCTCTCCCTCTCCTCCTTCCAACGATATATAAACTGCCGCCCTACGCCTTTTAGTTTTCGTTATTTTCGCGATCGAAATCGGCAGCGGTTTATATATCGTTGGAAAGAGGAGAAAGAGAGCTTCAAAATGGTATGCATCTTTCCATAGTTACTGCACTGCTCAGAGTCCCTTTAAAGGGTTACTTAAGTGGAATACAATTTTTTTTTTTTATTATTGTTATATATACTGGAAGCAGAGGAAACCTTTTCCACAGTGTCTGCTCTCCAATGTCCTCCAGAACCGGACTAATCAGCCTGTTAGTTCTGCAAGACGGCGGCGAGTCACAGACTGACCTGGAAGTGGAAAGGAGCTCACGCACCCTAGTGCCCAGCCACACTCCACAGCTAGCTCTTGCTACATGCGCACGCGTGTTCCCATATAACATCAGCATAGAAGCTTTAGCTGACATCATGCCCAGACCGGTGACCCAGAAGCAGTAGCAGTAACTGGCACCATTTTGGATGGGATTCTCAAAAAAAAAAAAAAAAAAAAAGAAACGAAACTAAACATTTACAAAATAAATGGCAACACAATACATTTAAGGGGATACTTGAAAATGCACGCCCTGCGGCTAGAGCAGTAGCAACTACGGACGCAAAACTCACATCCATGCATCAATATTGAATTCATATCATCGTGACCCTGGCGTCATAAACACCGATCACCAGGGAACATGTCATCGCCGGGGGAGAAGCAAATCCGCCGAGAAACATGGAAGAATACACCAAAGCTATTGGAGGTACACAATGAGGGATCAGCAAGCCAAAGGTGAGTATAAGCCCCTGTATAGGTTAGCCACCAGTTATTGGTGTCCCAGTATAGATAAGCTAGTTATCGGTGTCCCTCCCTCCTGAAATAGGCTTTAGGGGGAAACCTGGAACAAGCTGAGGAACCAAAAAGGAAGGTACAACAAAAAAGTTATTTCTGGTAATATGTAATAGAGAAGCAATGTAGTCTTACCCAACCGTTTAGGCAGATAAGGCGAGGAAAGTGAAAGAAGTTCTACAACACGGTGCAATAAACCTGAAGGAAATAGAGTCTGAAAGAAAAGGGGGCTCAACAGTAACTTATAACTATCAGAAATCCTCTTCTAGGTATCGTGCAGAAAATGAGGAGACTCCTCAGCATTAAGTGTTCGCTGTCATGTGTAGGGATAATAGAGAAGGCGGCAAATTTCTCTCAGTGCCCATAGTAGAGCTCACGTTGGTTGTAAAAGCAGGCATAGGCAGGATAAACCTGCGGTAGAAAATAGAAAACAGCGGTGGTAGCTACCATCATGGCGGGGATGCCTCAATAGAGCTGGGTCCAGACCGCACCGACTTCTTGGCAGATGTAACTTGTTGCTACATGTCCTGCAAGGTTAGGGATCTCTGCGATGGAGCTCTGGGAGAGGGCTTGTTGGTATCGGAGGGTAGGAGAGGATGCAGGCTCTCGAGCTTCGTCAGGGGAAGTTGTAGTATAAGTCTTCCCAGACATGAGAAAATTTTAAAAGGGAATCCCCACTTGTACTTGCTGTTTTTAGCCTGGAGTGCTGCGGTCTAAGGCTTCATGGTTCCCCTCTTCTGAATTGTGACAAGAGCAAGGTCTGCAAAAACTTGGTAGGAGTGGTCCTGGAAGCTTAGTGGCTCCTTCTCCCTTGCAGCCTGTAAAATGGCTTCTTTGGTACGGTAGTAAGTAAAATTGATTACAATATCAGAAAAGGGACCGTCAGTTCTCCTTGGGCCCAGGGCTCAATGAATTCTATCGAATTCCAGGCGTTCAATAGAGATATTTAGGGTCAGCTCCTGGAACAGTGCTGTTGTGGTAGAAGTCAGGTCCAAGATGGACTCCGGAAGCCTGCGGAATCTTAAAGGGGAACTTCAGCCTAAACAAACATACTGTCATCAAGTTACATTAGTTATGTTAATTAGAATAGATAGGTAATATAATCTACCCACCCTGTTTTAAAAGAACAGGCAAATGTCTGTGATTCATGGGGGCTGCCATCTTTGTCATGGGGGCAGCCATCTTTTTGGTTGAAAGGAGGTGACAGGGAGCAGGAGACACAGTATCAACTATCCTGTGTCCTGATTACCCCTCCCAGCTGCACATGCTAGGCTTCAAATGTCAAATTCAAAATGTAAAAAAAATAAAAAAAAATTGCTCCAAAACAGCAGAACGAGAACAACAAAATCAGAAATCCCATCATGCTTTGCACAGCATCAGGGGAAAAATGCCCAGGCAGTTTTCTTCTGTGCAGCGAAAAATGAGGCTTGTATAAGAGAAACAAAGTTCTGGTGCTGCGAAACTGTTAAAGAAACACAGTCTTTTCAGTGCTGCGGAGTCGATTAGTCCGGAGGTTCACTTTAAGTTACTGCGGCAGGAATGGTTCTCAGAGTCCTCTAGACGAAGTTTGGCATCGGCCAGCTCAGATTTGATATCTTCAGAGTTCCTTTTTCGTGAGCTTCAATGACTGTTGAAGTCTTGTCTCGTCTGTCTTCTAATTTGCCAATACGATTAGATTTCCCTCTTCAACTGGATAGCTAGTTTGTTAGCTGCAACATCCAGTTCTTTATGAACAAGGGCTTTGAATTTATCTAGCAAGAGAGTCTTTTGGGATCCAGTCCAGTGCAGGCTCCGATCTTATGGCTCAAGCGTGAGGGTGGAATGCCACGGTCACATCTGAGTGAGGAGCGGGTAGAGGATGCCATACTTGGCAGGCCTTGGCGGTGCCAGGAAGAAGAAGCAGGAGAATGAGGCGAAGCCAATCTGGATCCTTTTGAACTCCGGACCATCAGGGCACTGGTACTTCAAGATGCTGTGGAGGGGTAAAAGGAGCTAAGGAGCTCGCTGGATAAGCTGGCGTAATGAGCTACAGCAGTCAGCCACGCTGAGCATAACTAGAGAGCAGCCATCTCTCCAGCGCACCAACCATGCCCCCATTACTTGCTGGTGGGCATTTTATTCACAAGTTTTGAAAATATCACCTGGGAGAGAGTTGCATATGGGCCAGTTTGTCTTTTTACACACAATTGTCCATTTACAGAGAGATTTCTCCCACCCAGCATGGGTATGTGTAAAAATACACCCCAAAACACATTATACTACTTCTCCTGAGTACGGCGATACCACGTGTGACACTTTTTTGCAGCCTAGGTGCGCTAAGGGGCCCAACGTCCTATTCACAGGTCATTTTGAGGCATTTGTTTTCTAGACTACTCCTCACGGTTTAGGGCTCCTAAAATACCAGAGCAGTATAGGAACCCCACAAGTGACCCCATTTTAGAAAGAAGACACACCAAGGTATTCCGTTAGGGGTATGGTGAGTTCATAGAAGATTTTATTTTTTGTCACAAGTTAGTGAAAAATGACACTTTGTGAAAAAACAATAAAAGCCAATTTCCGCTAACTTTTGACAAAAATAAAATCTTCTATGAACTTGTCATACACCTAACAATACCTTGGGGTGTCTTTTTTCTAAAATGGGGGTCACTTGTGGGGTTTTTATACTGCCCTGGCATTTTACGGGCCCAAAACCATGAGTAGTCTGGAAACCAAACATCTAAAAATGACTGTTCAGGGGTATAAACATCTGCAAATTTTGATGACAGGTGGTCTATGAGGGGGCAAATTTTGTGGAACCGGTCATAAGCAGGGTGGCCTTTTAGATGACCGGTTGTATTGGGCCTGATCTGATGGATAGGAGTGCTAGGGGGGTGACAGGAGGTGATTGATGGTTGTCTCAGGGGGTGGTTAGAGGGGAAAATAGATGCAATCAATGCACTGGGGAGGTGATCGGAAGGGGGTCTGAGGGTTTGGCCGAGCCCACATGGGGCAAATTAGGGCCTGATCTGATGGGTAGGTGTGCTAGGGGGTGATAGGTGGTGACAGGAGGTGATTGATGGGTGTCTCAAGGTGTGATTAGTGGGGGGAATAGATGCAAGCAATGCACTGGCGAGGTGATCAGGGCTGGGGTCTGAGGGCGTTCTGAGGGTGTGGGAGTGTGATTGGGTGCCCTAGGGGCAGATAGGGGTCTAATCTGATGGGTAGCAGTGACAGGTGGTGACAGGGGGTGATTGATGGGTAATTAGTGGGTGTTTAGAGGAGAGAACAGATGTAAACAATGCACTTGGGAGGTGATCTGATGGTGGGTCTGCAGGCGATCTGATAGTGTGGGTGGGTGATCAGATTGCCCGCAAGGGGCAGGTTAGGGGCTGATTGATGGGTGATTGACAGGTGATCAGGGGGGATAGATGCATACAGTACACAGGGGGGGGGGGGTCTGGGGAGAATCTGAGGGGTGGGGGGGTGATCAGGAGTCCCCACGGGGCAGTTTAGGGAATAAAAAAAAAATAGCGTTGACAGATAGTGACAGGGAGTGGTTGATGGGAGCTTTCTTTACCTTTTAAAGGGAACCTGAAGTGAGAGGAATATGGAGGCTGTTATCTTCATTCTCTAACAAACAATGCCACCTGCCTGATGTCTATGCCGATGCTCTGCTGATTCTGTCACTGTCCCTGTGCGGTTATATAACAGTGCTTACACCTTGGTAATTTGTGAAACTAAAACATTATTACCGGGTATATTGAAGCTACCGTATATTCCGGCGTATAAGACGACCCCCCAACTTTTCCAGTTAAAATAAAGAGTTTGCCATATACTCGCCGTATAAGACTACCCCTCTTCACAACCTGCCTCCTCTGTCCTCCTGGCCTAACCCTGTATACACCCTTTGTATATTCCTGGGTGCTGCAGTCATCCAGGGGAGGGAAAAAAAGTTCAGGCTGTGTTATTTTAGAACTGGGTGTCAGGTGTGAGGTGTCAGTATTTGTGCCAGGCAGAGCTTACCGTGTGCAGCAGCCTTAGCGGAAAGGTCCACTCGTGTCCTGGGTCCTTCTATGTCCTACACTGTCCCCCTGCATCATTCCTGTCAGTGTCCCGTGTTTGAAGATTCAACGCTGCAATACAGTAACTAGCATCTTGCGAGCAGCCGCTCGCGTGGGTAACGGCAGCTTCCTGGTTCCGGGTCACCTGACTGGTGACGTGCGCTCCACAGTTCAGTGTCTTCGTACGCACATGTCACCAGTCAGGTGACCCGGAACCAGGAAGCTGCCGTTACCCACGCGAGCGGCTGCTCGCAAGATGCTAGTTACTGTATTGCAGCGTTGAATCTTCAAACACGGGACACGGACACGGACAGGAATGATGCAGGGGGACAGTGGAGGACATAGAAGGACCCAGGACACGAGCGGACCTTTCCGCCAAGGCTGCTGCACCCGGTAAGCTCTGCCTGGCACAAATACTGACACCCGCACCTGACACCCGGCGTATAAGACGACCCCCCACTTTGCAGAAGATTTTCAGGGTTCAAAAAGTCGTCTTATACGCCGGAATATACGGTACATAGAATATTGCTGGAGAAAAAAAAACGGTAGAAATTAAAAAAAAAAAAATTTCTCTAGTTTGTCGCTAAATAAAAAAAATGTAAATCAAAAATGTGCATGTGAAATAAATTCCTACATTTTCAGTGCAAGGTCTGCGATAATACACAAGCTAATGAAAAGATTGTCAGTCCTGGAATCTGAACACTAATGTTTGCTCTGTCCAACAAGGCATGACATATGCCCAATCTTAACGGGAACAAAAAAAAACAAAAACAAAAAAAAACTGAAAAAAATGGCAACAGTGATAAAATGCTTATACTGCCCAGAAAGCAAATCCACACAAAAAAAATAATCATACAATGATAATGTAGGGTGTACTACATCAATATTACATATATACCACGAGGAAAAAAAAATACAAAACTACAACAGCTTTGCTTAACTACTTCCGTACTGGCATACTGACAGCAGGGTGAGTGGGGTGCGGCGGGGACAGGGCGGTGCGATTGACGGCCCCGCGGTGACCATTGTTGAAATCTACGTCCTGTCAGAGCCACGCAGTCGCAAGCAGGACGTAGACTTCAACCACACTGGTCCGGAATTGTTAAGAATATAGCTGTATTTATGAGTCTGTATTTACCAAGAGCAAAGAAGATTTGAGACACCATGACATAATGTTTACTCTGAACTCAAAAGTTGCAAAGTCAAAAGCAACATTAAAAAATATTCACCAGAAAATTGGCTTCCTGATGTTCACATTTTATATTAGGCAGCGGCAAAACACACCATATTCATGGTTCACTTCAGGAAGTGAACACTTCCTGATCTACAAAAGTACAAGCTATTATCTCATAACTCAGATTATAATAAAGCCCACATCTTTCCTGTCATATCAGCGCGTTGCTGCTATACACAGCAACAAGACTAATGCATGTAGAACAAAAATATAGTATTCCCCACCTAGAAGCTTCAACAGCAGGTCTAAAGAAAGGCTATAAAAACAAAAACACAAACACACAATTTGCTCTAAAAGCGTATTTATGCCTGAAATATTCATACAAGCCAGCCTTAGTGTTTTCATTACTTGGGAGAGTAAAGGTAGCCATACATCTAGCGATGTATGGACAGATTCGACCAAGAAATCTCTCTCTAGTCGAACCTGATAAGAGATCCGTCAGCTGCCCATACACCACAGGCTGATTCCCGATACATTTCATGCTGAAATCGATCTGGAATTGGCCTTGTGAAACCGCATCTGACTGCCTCTCCACTGTCCACCCTAGTGATAAATGTCTGCATGCTTGTATCTGGTGTTATTCAGACACTACTGCAGCCAGATAAATCAGCAGGGCTGCCAGGCAACTGGTATGGGTAAAAAGGAAATAAACATGGCAGCCTCCACAGTCTTCTCACTTCAGTTGTCCTTTAAGTGAGAGGGTCACCTAGGAACCTTATGTGAGGACCGTCCAATGTACTGCCTCTTAACCACTTGCCGACCGCACGCTTATACCGTGCGTCGGCAAAGTGGCAGCTGCAGGACCAGCGACGCAGTACTGCGTCGCCAGCTGCAGGCTAATTAATCAGGAAGCAGCCGCTCGCGCGAGGGGCTGCTTCCTGTCAATTCATGGCGGGGGGCTCCGTGAATAGCCTGCGGGCCGCCGATGGCGGCTCGCAGGCTAAATGTAAACACAAGCGGAAATAATCCGCTTTGTTTACATTTGTACGGCGCTGCTGCGCAGCAGCGCCGTAAGGCAGATCGGCGATCCCCGGCCAATCAGCGGCCGGGGATCGCCTCCATGTGACAGGGGACGTCCTGTCACTGGCTGCACAGGACGGATAGCGTCCTGTGCAGCCCGGATCACCGGGAGGGAGAGATAGGAGAGGGAGGGGGGTGAATGTCGCAGCGGAGGGGGGCTTTGAGGTGCCCCCCCCCCCCCGCAACACCCAGCAGGCAGAAGAGATCAGACCCCCCCTGCACACCATCCCCATAGGGGGGAAAAAAGGGGGGCAATCTGATCTCTCTGCCTGCTACCTGATCTGTGCTGGGGGCTGCAGAGCCCACCCAGCACAGATCAGTAAAAACAGCGCTGGTCCTTAAGGGGGGGGGGGGGGTAAAGGGTGGGTCATCAAGTGGTTAAAGCACATTCCCGCACAATATCAATAAGATTTTTTTGTCAACTTTGAAATTCTACCATTTTTCTCTTTCATGAAAAGTGAACACATTTTCTTTGCAATTATACAATACACTTTGTAGTATAGGAAACTAATACAGGTCTAGAGAAAATAGCAGTAGCTACATAACATACCTTCTCCATTTTCTTTCGGACGCTTCCTCTTCCAGAATTCAGATTCTCGATGTTCTTCTCCTGCAGAACAGTGACCAAAGATTAGACTCAAGGCAGAAAGTCTATGGCCCTTATTAAACTCCCTGGCCCATATGCAATTATTTTTTTTCACCTGAGTTATCCCCTAGGAGATACATTTTCATATTCTGTTTTAAATAACTACCTAACGACAAAGTCTCGCCTATTGGCGTAAATGCGGCGGCAGCCCCAGGACCGCCTAACGCCAATTGGCATCAAGTCCTGGGGCGGGGTTTTGCAGGAGATCGGCGCGGCACGCGCATCTCCACTTGAAAGAGGGAGCTCCGCTTCGTCATCAGTCTCCCAGCGGCTAGGAGACTGTTAGACGGTTATCTACGGCAGCGATGTACTGAAAGCTGATCGTGTTGAATGGCTGGCGGTGGGAGGGATAAAAAAAATAGAAAAAAAAGTGTAATATTTATTAAAAAAGAAAAACAATATTTAAAAAAAAACGAAAAAAAAAAACACTCCAGTAACGATCAGAGCCCACCGGCAGAAAGCTCTGTGTGTTGAGTTGTACGGCCCTGCAGCAAGGTCTTAAAGCTGGAGTGGTCCAATTAGTGAAAAATAGCCTGGTCACTAGAGGGGGGTTTAAGCCCAAGTTCCTCAAGTGGTTAAAAGGTGAACTTTAAAACTGTTAAAAAAAAATTAGAGTTTCACTTACCTGGGGCTTCTGCCAGCCCCCTGCATCCCACCTGTGCCCGCGCAGCCACTCACCAATGCTCTGGTCCCACGTCGCGGCTCACTTTCACTTCGCACAGTTCGGGGGAACTGCGCCTGCACAGCCCTGGCCGTGTGCTTCCTCGTTCACACTACCGTAGCAGGACGTGTACTGTAGAGATTTTCTCGTACTGCACCTGCACAGGACGCTCCTGGCTACAGGAACACGTACTAGGACACACGTGGCCAAAGCACAATGGAGGTCAACTTAGGAGTCGACCTCCATTACTGGAAAAAAAAAAGTGAGCTGCGGCAGGGGAATAGAGTATCGGAGCAAGAAAAGTGATCCCTCAGCTCTACCGCAAAGTAATAGATATACCAGGGAGTCAACCAGTCCACACCTGGATCCCCCTTTGGTAATAAGGAATAGAATATCGCTCCAGGACTGCGAGGGCACAGAGCGGCTGCAGGGGGCTGGCAGAAGCCCCAGGTAAGTGAAACTTATTTTTTTATACAGTGTCAGTTCCGTTTTAAGTATTTTACAATTGAAAAAGTACCCAAAACTTTATGAAAAAAGTACTAACAAATTTATTTTGAGTATTTTCTTGCTGGCTGGTGATTTAAAAGGCATTTGGTAAAATATCATCCAGGAGAAAACTCAGGAGAAAAAGTGAATTGCATACGGGCCTCCGTTTCTCATCAATTTTCTCCTTGGAGATCATTTTTCATCTTTTTGTTTAACATTTTCAGCACTCTGCAATTGAAAACAAAACAAAAAAAAACAAAAAAACCCTAAAAGTGGGTAAAAAGTACTGTACTGTCATTATTCTGAGTATTTTCTTGTTGTGAAAGTATCACCTAGGAGAAAATGTGTATTGAATAAGGTCCTACATCTCACACATGACAATGAAAACTAATACTTACTTTCCCGAAGTCCTGGAACTAATTTAAATATGATTTCTTCAAGTGTGTTATCTAACCTGCATACAAAAGGAGAGTTCAGTTATTTGTATATGACCTTTTTCAACTAAATAATTTAAAAAGTGCCGACTAGATTAAGCAGTCAGATCATGGACTCAAAGTAAATCTTAAAGGATACCACAACTGAAATGTGACATAATGAGATAGACATGTGTATGTACAGTGCCTAGCACACAGATAACTATGCTGTGCTCCTTTTTTTCTTTCTCTGCCTGAAAGAGTTAAATATCAGGTATGTAAGTGGCTGACTCAGTCCTGACTCAGACAGGAAGTGACTACAGTGTGACCCTCACTGATAAGAAATTCCAACTATAAAACACTTTCCTAGCAGAAAATGGCTTCTGAGAGCAAGAAAGAGGTAAAAAAGGGGAATTTCTTATTGGTGAGGGTCACACTGTAGTAACTTCCTGTCTGAGTCAGGACTGAGTCAGCCACTTACATACCTGATATTTAACTCTTTCAGGCAGAGAAAGAAAAAAAGGAACACAGCATAGTTATCTGTGTGCTAGGCGCTGTATATACACATGTCTATCTCATTATGTCACATTTCAGTTGTGGTATCCTTTAAGTGATGATACATTTATAGGTAACTCTAAACAGAATTTTCCTGGAGTACGACAATCTTATTTTGGGCAGCACGGTGGTGTAATGGATAGCCGCCGCGCTGGGTCCCCATTCCGAATCCCAGCCAGGGCACTCTCTGGACAGTGTTTGTATGTTCTCCCCTAGATTATGTGGGGTTCCTCCAGGCACTCCGGTTTCCTCCCACATCCCAAAACATACAGATAAGTTTATTGGATTCCCCCTAAAATTGGCCCTAGACTTTGAGGGGCAGATGACTATGGTAGGGCTTAGAATGTAAGCCCCTCTAAATCAGTCAGTGACATGACTATATTCTGTAAACCAATGCCGAAGATGTTGGGGCTATATAAATACTTAAAGCAGACCTGAACTCAGAACTCCTCTCTGCTCTAAAAAGATGCACAACAGCATAATAACCTTTAAACAAAAAAAAAAAATCTTTGTTACAGGTGATACAAATCCTAAAATCTGCACTGTTTCTACTTCCTGGTTCATGGAAGCAGACATATTGTAAACAGCCTGTGCTTTTAAATGAGCTTATCTGCCGTAGCAATCATGTGACACGAGAGAGAACAAACTACATCTTGTGATTTAACGCAGGTGAGGGAGCATTAGACATGCTAAACTCACTAAATATATACATGGTGCATTTCTATATGTTTACTTCTGTCCTGTGCAAGAGTTCAGGTCCACTTTAATAATAATTTAAAGAAAATCTGTAACTAAAAAAACTCCCCTGGGGGGTACTTACCTCGGGTGGGGGAAGCCTCCGGATCATATTGAGGCTTCCCCCGTCCTCCTCCGTCCCACAGCGGCGGCGAAAATCTTCCCGGAGTGGCGGCGATATAAATATTTACCTCCGTGGCTCCAGCGCAGTATCCGCTCTCTGCACAGAGATCGGCGAAAGTAGCCAATCTCCGTCGGGCCGCTCTACTGCGCAGGCGCAAGTCGCCTGCGCAGTAGAGCGGACCCGACGGAGATCGGCTATTTTCGCCTATCTCTGTGGAAAGAGCCGCAACAGCGCCCTCGCTGGAGCCAGAAAAGGTAAATAGTGCACAGCGCGACAAATTGTCGGCTGTGCGTTCCCGGGGGCTGCAGAGAGACTGCCGTGGGACACAGGAGGACGGGGGAAGCCTCAATAGGGTCCAGAGGCTTCCCCCTCCTGAGGTGAGTACCCCCCAGGAACCTTTTTTTTCAGTTTAGGTTTTCTTTAACGTCTGAGTTTTGAAGTCTCTGATGTAAGTGTAAAACACAACTCTGACTTCACTGCTATGAATTTATTCAGCTCTCACAGAGTTATGATGACCTAATGAACTTTGAATCCCTAACCTGTAATCAGATGTGTTTGCACACCCACACAAAAAGCCTCCCCATGCGCTCTGTAATTTCTCTTAGCCTTTTTACATCTCCTCTAATCTCTGAAACTACTGAAATACATAGAAAGTAAACCCCACAGTGAAAACATTGGGAAATCTTGGGGAACTTTCAGATAACCACCATAAGCCATGACTAATAGGTAGAGAACCCCCTGGCCTATTATTAACTATAGCTACATGTCACTAGAGAGTACCCTGAGCATATCTTCAAGTCCCTTAAATCCTTGTAAACCTGCAAGGTTGTTCTCAGCTGAGACAGACGTTCTTGGGCCATGGCTGCTAAGAATCTGGCATGTGTATGGTGATTCCTGATCCCTTCCAATGCACTGGCAAGAGAATCAGACTGCCAGATCATCTTTTCTGAACGCCAGCCTTGTCCACTGTTCTCCCTCCTCACTCCTCCCAATCTGTCCGCCTCCATAGCAAAAGAAAACAGGACTCCGCCCAAAACAGTCACTTGGAAGGATTGAGCCCCAATCTCTGTTGGCATCAGTAAGGGCCCTTGTCCACTAGCAATCGCAATCACAAATCACAACGATAACGATTTTTCATTCAGTTATGCGATTGTGATTTTTCATTTGCATTGCATTATCACTCTAAAAGTCGCTCCAGAAAGCGATTGCGATTTCCAAATCGAATCATTATAGTGGAAAATACTTCTCATCATTTCTATGATAAAGTAACAACCCTAGTGATTTAAAAATCACTAGCGATTTGCGATTTAGCTGTGTAGTGGAAAAAGGCCCTAAGGGCCCTTTTCCACTAGCGCGTTTGCGCTAGCTGAATCGCAAAACCGCAAATCGCTAGCGATTTTACAATCGCTACGGTTTGCTTTTTAACATAGGAATCGCGGTAGGTCATTTCCACTACCGCGATTCGTTTTTTACTTGATCGCGATCGCGCCGCGGAGCGACTTTTGCCGCGATTTTGCTATGCAGTGCATAGCATAGCAAAATCGCGGCCGCAAACGTCGGGAAAACGACGGAATTGCGATTCAGCAATCGCTAGCGTTCAGCGCGAACGCTAGCGACTGCTAGTGGAAAAGGGCCCTAAGGCCTCTTTTCCATGGGCAGTTGAACTGTGTGCTCAGTAAGTAGTTGCCAGGAAGCAGTGAACAGGCAGTAGCAAGCAGTTGTGAGTTTGAGAGGCATTTCACTGCCCATTAACTGTCCGTGGAAAAGAGAGAGGTAGGTGTGTGTGTAGGTGTGTATATAGGTGTGTGTGTGTGTGTAGGTGTGTATATAGGTGTGTGTGTGTGTAGGTGTGTATATAGGTGTGTGTGTGTGTAGGTGTGTATATAGGTGTGTGTGTGTAGGTGTGTATATAGGTGTGTGTAGGTGTATATAGAGGTGTGTGTGTGTGTAGGTGTATATAGAGGTGTGTGTGTGTGTGTAGGTGTATATAGAGGTGTGTGTGTGTGTAGGTGTGTATAGAGGTAGGTGTGTATAGAGGTGTGTGTGTGTGTATAGAGGTGTGTGTGTGTGTAGGTGTGTATAGAGGTGTGTGTGTGTGTGTGTGTGTGTGTGTAGGTGTGTATAGAGGTGTGTGTGTGTGTGTAGGTGTGTATAGAGGTGTGTGTGTGTGTGTGTGTGTGTGTGTAGGTGTGTATAGAGGTGTGTGTGTGTGTGTAGGTGTGTATAGAGGTGTGTGTGTGTGTGTGTGTGTGTGTGTGTGTGTGTGTGTGTAGGTGTGTATAGAGGTGTGGGTGTGTGTGTGTGTGTGTGTAGGTGTGTATAGAGGTGTGGGTGTGTGTGTGTGTAGGTGTGTATAGAGGTGTGTGTGTGTGTGTGTGTGTGTAGGTGTGTATAGAGGTGTGTGTGTGTGTGTAGGTGTGTATAGAGGTGTGGGTGTGTGTGTGTGTGTGTAGGTGTGTATAGAGGTGTGGGTGTGTGTGTGTGTAGGTGTGTATAGAGGTGTGGGTGCGTGTGTGTGTAGGTGTGTATAGAGGTGTGGGTGTGTAGGTGTGTATAGAGGTGTGGGTGTATAGAGGTGTGGGTGTATAGAGGTGTGGGTGTATAGAGGTGTGGGTGTGTAGGGGTGTGTAGGTGTGTATAGAGGTGTGGGTGTGTAGGTGTGTATAGAGGTGTGGGTGTGTAGGTGTGTATAGAGGTGTGTGTGTGTATAGAGGTGTGTGTGTGTATAGAGGTGTGTGTGTGTATAGAGGTGTGTGTGTGTGTATAGAGGTGTGTGTGTGTATAGAGGTGTGTGTGTGTATAGAGGTGTGTGTGTGTATAGAGGTGTGTGTGTATAGAGGTGTGTGTGTGTATAGAGGTGTGTGTGTGTATAGAGGTGTGTGTGTGTAGAGGTGTGTGTGTATAGAGGTGTGTGTGTGTGTGTGTAGGTATGTATAGAGGTGTGTGTGTGTAGGTGTGTATAGAGGTGTGTGTGTGTGTGTGTGTGTAGGTGTGTATAGAGGTGTGTGTGTGTGTGTGTGTGTGTGTGTGTGTGTGTAGGTGTGTATAGAGGTGTGGGTGTGTGTGTGTGTATAGAGGTGTGGGTGTGTGTAGGTGTGTATAGAGGTGTGGGTGTGTGTAGGTGTGTATAGAGGTGTGTGTGTGTAGGTGTGTATAGAGGTGTGTGTGTATAGAGGTGTGTGTGTATAGAGGTGTGTGTGTATAGAGGTGTGTGTGTGTGTCTATATAGGGGTGTGTGTGTGTGTGTGTGTGTCTATATAGGGGGGTGTGTGTGTGTGTGTGTGTCTATATAGGGGTGTGTGTGTGTGTGTGTGTCTATATAGGGGTGTGTGTGTGTGTGTCTATATAGGGGTGTGTGTGTGTGTGTGTCTATATAGGGGTGTGTGTGTGTGTGTGTGTGTCTATATAGGTGTGTGTGTGTGTGTGTGTCTATATAGGGGTGTGTGTGTGTGTGTGTCTATATAGGGGTGTGTGTGTGTGTGTGTGTGTGTGTGTGTGTGTGTGTGTGTGTGTGTGTGTGTGTGTGTGTGTGTGTGTGTGTGTGTGTATGGGAATACCCAACCTTTCTGTTATAGACTGTAGACGTGATAGTTGGCATTTCTCTGTTTGAGACAGCTGAAGCACTAGCAAACTACATATTACATAAAAAGAAACAGATAGGTTGGCACTAAACATTTGGAGTCGTCAGCGATTGAGGGAATACAGGCGTGTGGCTGTGCTTGCTCTGCGTTAACGGCCACTTTCTCGTAGATAAAAGAATCATAGATTAGATTTTATTTCATCCTCAGCAATACAGACAGATACATCTTACAGCGTGCAGGTGACCTGACAGCCGTTTTGCTGTGTGTGTGTGTGTAGGTGTGTATATAGGTGTGTGTGTGTGTAGGTGTAGGTGTGTATATAGGTGTGTGTGTGTGTAGGTGTGTATATAGGTGTGTGTGTGTAGGTGTGTATATAGGTGTGTGTAGGTGTATATAGAGGTGTGTGTGTGTGTAGGTGTATATAGAGGTGTGTGTGTGTGTGTAGGTGTATATAGAGGTGTGTGTGTGTGTAGGTGTGTATAGAGGTAGGTGTGTATAGAGGTGTGTGTGTGTGTATAGAGGTGTGTGTGTGTAGGTGTGTATAGAGGTGTGTGTGTGTGTGTGTGTAGGTGTGTATAGAGGTGTGTGTGTGTGTGTGTAGGTGTGTATAGAGGTGTGTGTGTGTGTGTGTGTGTAGGTGTGTATAGAGGTGTGTGTGTGTGTGTGTGTGTGTGTGTAGGTGTGTATAGAGGTGTGTGTGTGTGTGTGTGTGTGTGTGTGTAGGTGTGTATAGAGGTGTGGGTGTGTGTGTGTGTGTGTGTGTGTGTGTGTGTGTGTGTGTGTGTGTGTGTGTGTGTGTGTGTAGGTGTGTATAGAGGTGTGGGTGTGTGTGTGTGTGTGTGTGTGTAGGTGTGTATAGAGGTGTGGGTGTGTGTGTGTGTGTAGGTGTGTATAGAGGTGTGTGTGTGTAGGTGTGTATAGAGGTGTGGGTGTGTGTGTGTGTGTAGGTGTGTATAGAGGTGTGGGTGTGTGTGTGTGTGTGTGTGTAGGTGTGTATAGAGGTGTGGGTGTGTGTGTGTGTGTAGGTGTGTATAGAGGTGTGGGTGTGTGTGTGTGTGTAGGTGTGTATAGAGGTGTGGGTGTGTGTGTGTGTGTAGGTGTGTATAGAGGTGTGGGTGTGTGTGTGTGTAGGTGTGTATAGAGGTGTGGGTGTGTGTAGGTGTGTATAGAGGTGTGTGTGTGTAGGTGTGTATAGAGGTGTGTGTGTGTAGGTGTGTATAGAGGTGTGTGTGTATAGAGGTGTGTGTGTATAGAGGTGTGTGTGTGTGTCTATATAGGGGTGTGTGTGTGTGTGTCTATATAGGGGTGTGTGTGTGTGTGTGTCTATATAGGGGTGTGTGTGTGTGTCTATATAGGGGTGTGTGTGTGTGTGTGTGTCTATATAGGGGTGTGTGTGTGTGTGTCTATATAGGGGTGTGTGTGTGTGTGTGTGTGTGTCTATATAGGGGTGTGTGTGTGTGTGTGTGTGTGTGTCTATATAGGGGTGTGTGTGTGTGTGTGTCTATATAGGGGTGTGTGTGTGTGTGTGTCTATATAGGGTGTGTGTGTGTGTGTGTGTGTGTGTGTGTGTGTGTGTGTGTGTGTGTGTGTGTGTGTGTGTGTGTGTGTGTGTGTGTGTGTGTGTGTGTGTGTGTGTGTGTGTGTGTATGGGAATACCCAACCTTTCTGTTATAGACTGTAGACGTGATAGTTGGCATTTCTCTGTTTGAGACAGCTGAAGCACTAGCAAACTACATATTACATAAAAAGAAACAGATAGGTTGGCACTAAACATTTGGAGTCGTCAGCGATTGAGGGAATACAGGCGTGTGGCTGTGCTTGCTCTGCGTTAACGGCCACTTTCTCGTAGATAAAAGAATCATAGATTAGATTTTATTTCATCCTCAGCAATACAGACAGATACATCTTACAGCGTGCAGGTGACCTGACAGCCGTTTTGCAGGTCTACCTGCTTCGTTAGAGGCCACAAACAAATTTTAGGTATGGTCTCTGACG
Organism: Hyperolius riggenbachi; assembly: GCF_040937935.1. Lineage (NCBI taxonomy): Eukaryota > Metazoa > Chordata > Amphibia > Anura > Hyperoliidae > Hyperolius > Hyperolius riggenbachi. Next base: position 74,440,254 of record NC_090655.1, read on the forward strand.
GTGCTGAAGGTCCCACAAAGAGCTGTCAGGCAATCTGCACACTGTATCGGTCTAGGTTATTGAGAATGAAATAAAAGATTATGTTTTAATAGAATCCTAGATCCAGGCACCACCCCAGCTTCAGTTATGTACGAGAAAGTGATCATTAAAGTGAACCTCCAGACTAAAAATCTACTCGGCAGCACTGAAAAGGCTTGGCATTTCTTTAACAGTTTCACAGCATCGGTACTTTGTTTTTCTTAGCCAAGCCTCACTTTAGCTGCACAGAAGAAAACTGCCCGGGCATTTTACCTGATGCTGTGCAAAGCATGATGGGATTTCTGATGTTGTTGTTATCGTACTGCTGTTTTGGTGCAAATTTTTATTTTTTTTATTTTGAATGTGAGATTTAAAGAGAAACTCCGACCAAGAATTGAACTTTATCCCAATCAGTAGCTGATACCCACTTTTACATGAGAAAAATAATGATTTTCACAAACAGACCATCAGGGGGCGCTGTATGACTGATTTTGTGCTGAAACCCCTCCCACAAGAGGCTCTGGTACCGTACGGTACTCTGGGCAAACTGTCACAATGTAACAATGTTCAGACAGGAAATAGCTGTCTGTTAAAGCCAGACCAGCTAGAAACAGCTCCATAATCTGCCCACAGTAACAATGTCTCCATGTAATACAAGTCAGAATGTGAATCTGGGAGAGGAAAGATTTTACAATGAGCAAACACTGACTAAATCATGTATACATAATTATTGTAAAAATGAAGCACTTTTTTTATTACATTATTTTCACTGGAGTTCCTCTTTAAAGCCTAGAGCATGCTGCTGGGAGGGGTGATCAGGACACAAAACAGTTGGAACTGTGTCTCATGCTCCTCGTCACCTCCTTTCAACTAAACAGAAGGCTGCCCCCATGAAATCACAAACATTTGCCTATTCTTTTAAAACAGGGTGGGTAAGAGATTATATTACCCATCTATTTTAATTAACATAACTAATGTTACTTAATGACAGTATGTTTGTTTAGGCTGAAGTTCCCCTTTAATCCAGAAAGTACACACACACACACACACACACACACACACACACACACACACACACACTTTCTCGTAGATAACAGAATCTTAGATCCGGGCACCAGTCCAGCTTCAATTAAAACAATCCTTTATTTCATTCTCAACAACAGACAGCTACAGCTTACAGTGTGCAGAGATGGCCTGACAACCCTTTTGTGGGTTCTCCCGCATTGTCAAAGACCATACACAAATATGGATTGTGGCCTCTGCCGAAGCGGGTAGACCCACAAACCAGCTGTCAGGCCATCTGCACACTGGATCTGTCTGTACTGCTGAGGATGAAACGAACAGTGAAGTTTTAATCGAAGCTGCAATGATTCCCAGATCTAGGATTCTGTAATCTACGCCGAGTACATAACTCTACATTTATATAACCTGAAGTGGGTGGAGCTATTCCAGCAATGTGTCTCAGATGGTAATACGAAAGGGCCTCGTTCCCAAATCTGCAGCCCAGAGCGGTAATCCCGTGCCTGAGTGAGTTATATGCAGGAGCTGCTGCAGATCTCTTGGTGGTATGTTTTTTTCTTGTTTTTAGGGTCTAAAAGCTTGTGGAAAAAAAAATTGCACGGCTTTTAGACCCTAAATCTGGAAATAATCATAAAGCCAGGGAGGTTAACAGCCTGAGACATGCCTGCTGAGGCTGAACCTTACCTTAACATTTCTAAAGGATTGGTTTCATGCACTTGAATTCCACATTTGGGGCAGTCGTTGCTCTCTTCAAAATGTTGGACAATGCAGGTCTTACAAACTGGGGAAAAATAAAACAGAGTCTAAGTAAAAGCATGTCAAATGAAATAAACATATAAGACAGTAATAAGAGCATTGCGGACATATTAAATGATCAGTCAGGGAACTTGATTGTGGAAGACCGAGCTAAAGCTAAAATTTTAAATGCATGCTTTCTTTACCAAGGTGATGCCCTTGTGTCATAATACAGCTCTGGGTTGTTCGCAGTCTACCTCATTCAGCATGAATTGCCTAAAGCCTCTTTCAGACAGGCAGCCGTTTTCCTGCACCAGCCGGACGCTTGTTAGCAACAGCCGTGCTCAGACGAGACAGTTGTCTGCCGCCGGGTAACACTCCCACGTGTCATGCGCTGACACACATGGTGTTACAACCAATGCCATGCAACGGTATTTAACCCTCCTGGCGGTATGAAAAATTCCGCCAGGAGGCAACGCAGCAGTTTTTTTTCTTTAATCATGTAGCGAGGCCAGGGCTCGCTACATGATAGCCGCTGCTCAGCGGCATCCCCCCGCTTCGATCGCTTTCGGCGATCTCCGATCAGGAAATCCCGTTCAAAGAACGGGATTTCCTAATGGGCTTCCCCCGTCGCCATGGCGACGGGGCGGGATGACGTCACCGACGTCATTGGGAGTCCCGATCCACCCCTCGGCACTGATTGGCCAGGCAGCGCACGGGGTCTGGGGGGGGGGGGGGGGGGGGGGTTACCGCCAGGAAGGTTAAAGTGAAACCGAATGGTGCTATTGGGTTGAACATGGAACGCTGAATTGCCCAACAAGCGCGCAGTTCAGCCGATCATCTGAAAGAGGCCTGACACAGGAAGATGTAAAGGCACAGTTACATAAAATCAAGATAAATCACATTTCACTGCATTTTGCAGGAATGCCTCTCCTGCAAGGGACGCCCCTTCCCCTCGAGATTGTCATCAAGCTGCATGTCAGCTATTTCAGGGGGTGACAGCATGGCGCAGTGGTGACAGAAAGCGGTGTATAAGGGACATGGTGGGGGCGGGGGAACTTATGATATATTGTATTGTATTGTATGTGTAGTACAGCTAAAAAAAAATAGAACATCAGTAGCAAAGAAAATAGTCTCTATGCAAAAGAGCTTCTCTAAACTCTTCCGCCCAACTTGGCTGGAAGACAGTCCTGTTTTCTGAAACACATACATCCAAGAAACAGTGAGACACAGCTTCAGATAAGGATTTACTGCAGGGACGTTCAAAGGTTCATTAACTCTGCTCTGTTTCATAGTTTAAAATAGAATGTGATTTGTAAACTGCAAATATATGACAAAATGATGTAATGTTGTATAGCTTTTTTTTTGTTTAATATTATAACTAAAAATAAAACTCTTATGTTCTATTAATTATCCGTACTACATAATCAATTCATTATATCAAAAGCTGCCCATTTAGACTGGTATCAACATCCAAATGATATCAGCACAGCAATCTTTAGGTAAACAGCACGTTTTATTGTGCTTCCAATGTACAATCTGTACAAACTGACAATTGTTTCAGGGCCCCAATTTCCAAGGCGTGGATGTTCTCGCTTGGATGTGGATCTGTTGGTACATTTCCTATGCCACTGTAAGAAGCACCGAGCCATTTGAGGGGTGCCCACTCAAGAACATCTGCATGCTAGACTGGAAGGTAGTGATTATTATTGGGGACAATCTATTGCAAAATGTAGTTTCTGGCTGCCTTGAAAGGGCTTTATGAGGTCTTAAAGAAAACATCAAGCATTTTAGCTATCCCAGATCTACTTACCCGGGGCTTCCTCCAGCCCCTTGCAGCCGATATGTCCCTCGCAGCAGCTCCGCTCCCAGTTGGCGGCCTGGGGTTCCTGCCGGTGCAGGCCGACCTCTGTCAATCACTTGCATGTGGGCTGGAGTGTTCTGCGCAGGCACAGATCTACTTCGCAGGCGTAGAACACTCCAGCCCACGTGGGAGTGAAAGCGGTGCTTGCGCAGGCGCAGTAGAGGACGTCTTCACAAGGTTGGCCACTGCACCGGCGGAGACCCCGACCAGCGGCTAGAAGCAGAGCTGCCACAAGGAACATATTGGCTGCAAGGGCCTGGAAGAAACTAAGAAATAGAACATTAGTAGCAAAGATATGAGTCTCGTACTGTTTCCCATACAGGAAGAGTTTAGATAGCCATACACTGGTCGATTTGCCATCAGATTCGACCAACAGATAGCTCCCTCTCTAATCGAATCTGATCAGATAGGGATCGTATAGCTACCTTTACTGCAAACAGATTGTGAATACATTTCAGCCTGAAACCGATTCACCATCTGCTGAGCTGCCGCCTGTCGTCCCCCCCCCCCCCCCCCCTCACACATTACCTGAAGCCTGGTCCCGGGCATCTTCTCCGCATCACGGCATCCCCGTATAACTTTCTGTCACTCCAGTGACAGCGCAAGTTCAAATAGAGCGCCCTCTATTTGTACTTCCGCTGTCACTGCAGTGACACAGGAAGTTATACACGGATGCCGTGATGCGGAGAAGATGCCAGCCGGGAGCCGGGAGGTGATGCGGAGAAGATGCCAGGAGCCAGCTTCAGGTAATATATATATATATATATATATATATATATATATATATATATATATATATATATATATATATATATATATATATATATATATATATATATATATATATATATATATATATATATATATATGTGCGTCGATCGTACGCCGATAGCGATACGCTCCCTACCCGCGGGCGATCAACGGTAATTTCCCGCACAAAGCGATCGACGGGACCGATCTACTTCGAGACGAAATAGATCGAAATTTAGCGTTTAGCGTGAATGATGTGACAGCAGATTCGATCCAGTGATCGAATCTGCTGTCGATCGTCGGGTAATCGGTTTAGTGTTTGGCCAGCTTTAAACTTCACTTGTTATCTATGTAGAAGAGAACTTCTGAGCTCTCCAACTAATTTAGTCAGAGGGCAGTGCTATTTTCTGAAGCACTAATACATCAAAGAAACAATTAAAGGCAAATTCAGATAAGATTTCACTGCAGAAAAGTTAAAAGGCTCATTGGCTCTGCTCGCTTTCATAGTTTAAAATGTAGAGAGTAGTTTGGAAACTGCAAATATTAGAGAACTATGCAATGTTATAAGAAAGCTATATAAGTAAAAATATCTTTTCTTTGCTATAAATGTTCTATTAATTATCTGTACTACAAATACAATTCATCATACAGGTTTTTTTTGCCTCAGTGTTACTTTAAGCTGAACTGGATGGAATGCCCTTTAACATGTACAAAGCTGAGGTCTCTTTCCTTGCTTTATAAACAGCCATTTTATTGATTTATTCTACATTTCGATTTCACTTTTATTTTTGGAACATCCATCTAGTCTCTCCCAGGAGAGTCATTTTTCATCAGTTTATTATGGCCACGACCAATAAAAGTGATGGATGCCACTCATCTGGCACAGAGACAGGAGCAAACTAAAGTCCTGGAGATTTACTCAGTAAACTTTAAATATGTGAATGGTGTGCCATGAAATACAACAGGGAAAATAACACTTAGGCCTGGGACCCACTAACAGCACTTTTCTAAAGGTGCGTACACACATGCGACTATAGTCGTTTGAAACGATCGTTCCCCGATCATTTTAAACGATCGTTTAAAAAAAAAAAAAATCCAACGATCATCAAGTCAAACGATGGATGAGAAAGATCGTTAAAAACGAAAGATCTGCCTCGGCGGATTTTTTTAAAACGACGATTGTTTGCAAAAGTAGTACATCGTTAGAAAACGGTCGTTTGTACTAGGCGTTAGATCTCAATAGAACCTTTCATTTATGTGCAAGTGCAACAGTTGCTTTTCGTGATGTAACGTTCGTTCTATGAATGTGTCTTGTGACACGTTAATTGCTACAGGATTATACCATAATTGTCATTTTAACAGGACAGAGTGTATTTTTGTATGTTTTGTCAACGCTATATTATTATGTAAATGCTCTACCTACACACCTACAGTATGAAATCTTGTACTGTAATGTAATATACGTAACGTTAGTTTTACAGTGTAACGTACGTTTTGAACCGTTCGTTACATGCGGGCGGAACTTGCCATGATGTCACTTCCAGGAACAGTATGTGACGTTGTTCCGGATCATTCCTTAAAGCTAATATAACCCAGTTTTTTTTTTAAAGGCAGATACTCACCTAAGGAGAGGGAAGGCTCGGTCCTAATGAGCCATCCCTCTCCTCTCCTGGTGCCCCCGGTGCTACGCTGGCTCCTCCGTTCTCATCCCACGCCCACAGGACTTCGGAAGTCTTCGGGAGCCGAATCCTCCCGAAGACAGGAGGCGCCAAAGAGGGCGCGTGCGCAGTGTAGAGCGGCCAGTCTTCGGGAGCACTCGGGCTCCCGTTCCTAGGCCTCCCTTTGGCCGGGAGACAGCGGTATTTGACCGAAACTGTCGAATACCGCTACGGGGGGGTCAGGACAGCAGCGGGGACCGGGAGAGGAGAGGGAATGCTATGGGACCCAGAGCCTCCCTTTCCTTAGGTGAGTATCTGACTGGCTTTAACGAACGATCAGATCGTTACACACACCTTTAAAAGCTAACTTTAGTTAGGTCGTTCTTTCGTCAATTAAAAGATCGTTTGTCGTTCACAACGAACGATCGTTGTCGTGTGTGTGTACGTAGCTTAAGTGCTTGAGATGCTTGTAATGCTATGTGTGTGATCCCACTGGAGCAATGTGATTAAAAATAAATAAATAAATCTCCAGTAGCATTAGATTAGCTTTAAAAAAAAATCACAAGCGCTTAGAAAAATGCTGCTGTTGGGGCCCAGGCCTAACTTTTGTACAGTGGAGATTCCTAATTTGGAAAATCCTACATGACAGCTATTGAAAACAAAATTCTGACAACTTTTGAATTAGGAAACAAAAAAAAAAAAAAAAAGGAAGCAGAGAGTTTTTCTCCACTTTGCAGAGCAATTTATTAAAGGACCACTATCGCAAAAAAAAAAAAAGTAGGCAGTTAAAATCTGACAGAACAGACAGGTTTTGGGCCAGTTCATTTCCTCATGGGGGGTTCTCAGGGTTTTCTTGGTTTTCAACAGCATTTCTTGAACAGCAGTTTAACTGTGAACGTAGTAAGATACCAGCCAGCCTCCCTAATCACTTGCACACTATTTTGTCTGTTAGGGCCTGTTTCCACTACACGCAGATTGGATGCAGAAAAACTGAACTCCACAGAATGCCTATGGGAAAATCTGCATCAGAAAAATCGCATTTAGTGGAAACAGGCCCATAGGCATTCATTGGAGTCAGTTTTTCTGCATCCATTCTGCATGTAGTGGAAACAGGCCCTTAGGCCACATACAGACATCAGACCATAGTCTTTGAAAAATGATAATCCATCCTGGTGGATCTGATCTGCAGATGAATGTCAGTTAAATCATGTGTGTATGATGATCTGCAGATCTCATAGACTATCATTGCAATTTGCAGGAATGGATTTTGGCAGGAACAGATCTTTTGCAGATACTGATCTTTTGTGTCTGTACAGCATCTGTGTGTGCAGCATCTTGCAAAGATTTTTTCCTGATGGGGAGTTCAGCTCCATAGAATAGACTGTGTAGAGTATGGCTCTTATACTAAGGCTAGTACACACTAGCAATTTTGATTGACCAATGATTGCTCAATTTTACCACCTCCATGTAGTATGACCATCTACCTATATAATCTGCATAGAATTGAAAATCTGTTTGGCCCTCATACTACATGGAGGTGGTAAAATTGAGCAATCATTGGTCAATCAAAATTGCTAGTGTGTACTAGCCTTTAGACTCTGCTGTTCAGGAAATGCGGTTGAAACAGTAGGTCCTTTAAAAGTAACAATAAAGTAAACCTATGGAGAGGGAAGGCTCTGAATCCCTTAGTGCTATCAGTGCACTGCTATCCCTGGGAAAGTTATGTGACCACCTTCGGGAGTCCTTGTGAAGGCTTCGGTGGTACTCGCCCCCGAGTACTTCTGAAGAGGGTGTGTCCATCCTGTGGTTGCACATGCACAGTATGGATGTTCCAGTCTTCAGAAGCACTCGGCGACACAAGTGCTTCTGAAGCCTTCCGAGGACTCCCCAAAGGCGCAGACTTTTACAGGCAGCGGTGGAGCTAGTGCACAGAGAGGGGACAGGGAGTGTTCTACGAGATCCAGAATCTTCCCTCTCCATAGGTTCACGGTTTTTAATTTTAAAATAATCTGATAAAGTTATAATGCTCTGACACATTGCACAATGAATAAGATTTAGCATAGTCCCTTTTGAGCCGGGTTCTGCTGCGTAGCTCCACCCCCTTGCAGAAAAAGGCCACTGCCTTTTCTTTATCTGATAGAGGGATGAGGCTATTGTCTGCATGGGGGCAGAGCTAAGAAGCAAAACGAGGCTCCAGTAAGGCAAGGGACACACCTGTTTTACGGCACGTTTTCTGCACAGAAAAACGGATTTAAACTGAACTCAAATTAACCCTCTGGGCAATACAATTATATCGCCCAGGAGGTGGCGCAGCACTATTTTTTAAATCATGTAGCGAGCCCAGGGCTCGCTACATGATAGCCGCAGCGCAGCGGCATCCCCCCATCAGAGTAAGCAGGAAATCCAGTTCAGAACGGGATTTCCTGCTGGGCTTCCCCGGTCGCCATGGCGACGGGGTGGGATGACGTCACCGACGTCATGACGTCAGAGGGACTTCCGATCCACCCCTCAGCGCTGCCTGGCACTGATTGGCCAGGCTGCGCAAGGGGTCGGGGAGGGTGGGGGCTGCGCGGCACGGCGGGTAGTGGCGGATCGGCGGCGATCGGAAGTTACACCCAGCTAGCAAAGTGCTAGCTGCGTGTAACAAAAAAAAAATGTATGCAAATCGGCCCACCAGGGCCTGAGAAATCCTCCTGCGCGATATACCCCGAGCTCAGCTCGGGATTATCGCTCAGGAGGTTAATCAATGGGCCAATTCACATTTAATGCATTTTTTACACACAAAAAAAAACCCTTGACATCCTGCAGGATAATTCTGCACATTTTGTCACTTTTCTCTTTCAATTACATTAGCTGCTGTGAAAAAATTGTGCGCGTTTTTTTCTGCATACAAACCCATGGGTGCAGAAAAATGTGAAAAGAACTGAAAGACAATTGTGTCCCATGCCTAATGCTACATACACACTTGAGATAAAAGTCTTTGGAAAAGGCAAGATCACAGACCAATTTTACCCCCTTCCATGTAGTATGAGAGCCATACTCTACACAGTCTATTCTATGGAGCTGCACTCCCCCCATCAGATAAAATATTTGCAAGATGCTGCACACAAAGATGCTGTACACACTCAAAAGATCATCATCTGCAAAAGATCCATTCCTGCAAAATGCATTCATAGTCTATGATATCTGCAGAACCTCATACACACCTTAACAGACAATCATTTGCAGATCAGATCCAACAGGATGGATTTTCAGATCTGCAGATGATTGCCAGATATGTAGATGAAGACTGTTAAACAAGGTGTGTATGAGGATCTGCAGATATCATAGACTATGAATGCATTTTGCAGGAATGGATCTTTTGCAGGAACAGATCTTTTGCAGAGAATGATCTTTTGAATGTGTACAGCATCTTGCAAAGATTTTATCTGATGGGGGGAGTGCAGCTCCATAGAATAGACTGTGTAGAGTATGGCTCTCATACTACATGGAAGGGGGTAAAATTGGTCTGTGATCTTGCCTTTTCCAAAGACTTTTATCTCAAGTGTGTATGTAGCATAAGTCTTACCTTATATACTCGTTTATAAGCCTTATTTTTCTGCACAAAAAATGTGCTGAAAAGTTACCCCCTCGGCTTATATGCGCGTCAGTGGAGCAGAACAGATGGTGGAGCAGGTTTTGTTACTGGTACAGGATTGTAAGGATCGTGCACTAGTGATCCTGCTCTTACCAGCTGGCTCCCTGCTGTGTCTGTGCCCCCCCCCATCTACTGCAACATGGTGTGCATAGTGCGCTGCTCAAGACTACCTGTGTCCCCTGGCTTGTGGAGCTGAGTGTGCAAGCAATGTGTCAGCTGTGCAATGATCAACTATTCTTCCTGCGCGGCAATTGCTGTGTCTCATATCTATGATGCCATTTAGTGGTGTCTTGAGACACAGCTGTATCATCCTTGGGGGCGCATCTGGCTATGAGGAGGGGGGCTGACTTATAGTTGATGTACACATTGCTACTGTGGAGGAGGCTATACTGGGAAGAGGCTTATACGCGAGTCAATCACTTTTTTTTCCTGGTTTCTGAGGAAAAAGTGGACAGGTAATGTATTGCTGCTGGCCAGGAGAGCACACGGGGGAGGCGAGCAGACGGCAGCTCCACAGGTTGTGAATAGATTTCAAGCTGAAAGTTTCAAAATCTGTGTGCAGTAATGGGCAGCCAATAGATCCCACTGTGATCAGATTAGATCAGAGAGGGATTTATCTGTTTGCAATCGACCAGTGTATGGCTGCCTTTATATGCTTGGCAAATCTTGCATGTTAGCAGAAGTCATACTCACATGTATGCAGGCACTCGGTGACAGTGGTGGGCTTGATAAGATAACCTCTGCAGATATAACAGGTGAGGTAAGGATTGAACTCTTTTACCATGCGCCTTCTTTGGGCTGCCATTGACGAGATGCCTGGAGAAAGACGATCCCTGGGCTCAGCCTGACGGGGAAGCTGGCCAGGAACTGGAAAAGCGCTGAGGTGTCTTGAATTCCTCACATTTTGATCAATGTCATGACTGTCCTCACGATGAACCTTCCTAAAAGAATGCTCATTGCCTCAATCGGTCTTTGGCCACTTAATGTGTGTCACACCTCCAGGCTCCTGTTCAGTGACAAACAAAAGAAATAAAATATTATTATATATATATATATATATATATATATATATATATATATATATATATATATATATATATACACATATACATATATACATATATATATATATATATATACATACATACACACATAGGGCTTGATTCACAAAGCGGTGATAACTCAGTTATCACGCCTAAAAGACTTTATGCGTGATAAGCGGTGCAAAGCTGAGTTATCACCGATTTGTGCTGCTCTTCGCGCGAAGCTCCCGCGCGCAAAGTTCTGCGCGCGTAGCGCACCGCGCTGCGCGCGCAAAGTCCCATAGGGCTCAATGGACGCTGCGCGCGAAGCACGGCACACTGCGCGCGCAGCGCGGTGCGCTACGCGCGCAAAACTTTGCGCGCGGGAGATCGCGCGAGTTTCTTCTTATCACTCCTAAACTGAGTTTAGGCGTGATAAAGGGCTTTTCACAGGCGTGCAAACACTTTGCACCGCTTTGTGAATCAAGCCCATACACACATACACACATACATACATACACACATACATACATACATACATACATACATACATACATACATACATATATACACATATACATATACATATATACACACACATATATATATATATATATATACATACACACACAGAGGGCGCTGCAGCACACAACAGGAAAACAGTGACAGGGGCTCTTGGTTACGCTTTAACGCATCTAAGCTCACCAACTGCGCCAGTGTCCCCGATCTGGTGAGTCCTACTCTAACCAAGCAAAAATGCTAGTTTTTATCAGCGTTCTAGTGGGAACCATGCCAAAAGCCCAGGGGTCAGCTAAATGGGAGAAATGAAATTAAAAACACCTCACCTTCTACTAGCTACTAACTGAACAGTTCAGTTAGTAGCTAGTAGAAGGTGGTGTTTTTAATTTCATTTCTCCCATTTAGCTGACCCCTGGGCTTTTGGCATGGTTCCCACTAGAACGCTGATAAAAACTAGCATTCAGGTGATGTATCGAAACTGTATCAAAATACCCAGGAGCAACAACAAACAAGGAATAAAAATAAAACAATAGGTTTACCGTTTTGTTATTATCCACAGCTCAGGAACTACAAAGATGTAGGTAGTCTCCGCTAAATGAACGAGAAAGGGACTGTAGGTTCGTTCTTAACCTAAATCAACCTAAATCAATTCTTAAAGGGGTTCTGGTGGGAATGTAAGGCTCTGCAACTGTAATGTCCCACACCGTCCTCCAACGATCCTCCATTCCCCGCTGCCCGTCCCGGTCTAATTACGATTCTAATAAGACTGCGGCTGTGCGGTCGTGAGCATGCTCGTTCCCGTACACGTCACCGGGGAGTTTACTGTGCAGGTGCAGAACAAGAAAACTTCGTACTGTGCAGTAAGCTCCCGATGACGTGTGCGGGAGCGTGCATTATTCGTCTTGTTAAGACGAATATAAGACCAGGACCGGCAGCGGGGAACCGAGGATCATAGGAGGACAGCGCGGGACATGACAGCTGCAGGGGGCCGGTAGAAGCCCCAGGTAAGTGTTGGTTTTTATTTTCAACCCCCACCCCCCTTCCCCCACAGAACACTGTGCCATCTCTGTCCCCTGTACCTTTAATGTCCCCCAATATGTCACCTCTGTTACCTTCTGCCTTCATTGCCCCCCTCTGTGTCACCTCTGTTCCAGTCTGTGCCACCTTCCCTCTGTGCCTCCACTGTGTACCTCTGCCTCCACTGTGACTCTCTGTACCTTATCTGATCCCCGTCCCTCTTTATGCATCCTTCTGTCCCCCCTTTATCCAGTGCTGGATCACAAATTTGCTAAAAATGTGTAAAATGCTTATGGAGAACTTAGAACTGAGTATACAGTATGGTGTACCACAGAAAAATGTCATTTTAATTTTGCTATTTTTTTTATTGATTTCCTCAAAAACTGTAAGGTCTACTTGCAAACATTTCTTATGCCTTGCTCCCATTTTTGTGCCATTTGTAACGATGGGTAGTTCGTAAGTCAGGTACTACCTGTACATCCAATACGTCAACAGAAGGAAGAATGTAGTTCTAATCTGTTTTAACCCTTTCCCTGCCAGCCGATTGGTCTTAAACGCGAACATCTTTTAGTTTTTAGACATGAGGTTTACTTAGGATTTTTAGACAAGAAAACCTACATGAAATAGGAGATATTCTTTTTTTCCCATAATGAAGTGGGCTTGAACACAAACAATTTTTTACTTTTTCTGGAGATATAAACAACACTTTTGAGTGAAATAGGTTTTAAAAAAGTGAAAAATAATACAATTATTTTTCTGTTGTGTTTTTATTTTCAAAGAAGAATTACGTTTACTGACAAAAATGTAACCGTTTGTAAAAGCTCTGATTCTGCTGAATCCATTGATACCAGATATGTATTATGTATCCTTTTCCTGTTCTGGTACAGGTGCCGCCAGTACAGGTAGCCAGATACAGGTGCAGCCAGTATAGGTAGCCAGGAATAGGTGCCCCAGCAAAGGTAACCAGGTATAGGTGCAGCCAGTATAGGTAGCAGGTATAGGTGCTCCAATATGTGTGGTAGGTGTAGGTATAGGAGCCCCCCCCTCCCTCAAGTATAAGGGGCCAACATCATCCTCCTCCTTCCACATGGGCCCCCCCTCCTGTGCCCCCCTGCATGGCTGGAGCGCAGCGGTCCATGTGTAATTAACTCACCTGATCGCTGGCTCCATGTGGTGTCCCCTCCGACAGCAGGCTCCTCTCCGTTCTTCAGATCTCTGTATGACGCGTTTGTAAGTAATCACGCATCATACAGGAAGTAGAGAGGAGACGGCTGCCGGCGTGGGACACAGGCCTGTAGCCAGCGTTTGGGTGAGTAATTACACTCCGAACGTTTCTCCAACTATTCGAGGAGTCAGAGGAGGGGGGCCCACGTGGAGGGAGGGAGGAATGATGGGGGGCCCACGTGGAGGAATGAAGGAATGATGTCAGCCCCCTCCCTGCTGCTTCCTGCAGCCAAAACTGCCAAATAACGTACTAGGTAGGTTGCTGGCAGATAAAGCACTTACCTGCCCCAACGTACTAAGTATGTGCTTGGCAGTGAAAGGGTTAAAGTCTACAAGTCAATCAGTGTTGTCCACACAAACGCAGAAATATAATCAAGGTCACAAACAGTCAAAACAGTAAAACAGTCAAAACAGTAAGACAGTAAAACACTCCCTGCAGAACTGCACTCCACATATTAGTCTGTATCAAGCCCATACCACCCGACAGAACACTTTCACCTAAATCAGGTGCGCGCATCATTACGCTTACCTAGAAACAAAAAGTGTGTGACAATTCCTATCCCAGTTTTCTGGCTGGGAACACATTAGGCAGTGCGATGAAGGTTGCGTTTTGCTACATATACATTTGTGCATTTTTAGGGCCTGTACACACTGCTGCGCTTGCACTGTGCTTTTCAAATTGCATGTGTTTTTAAATCGCAAGGTCTTTTGTACACACTTGTGCTATGCGCTTTTTTTTATTTTCATGAAGGCTTGTAATTTAAAAATCACATGCGATGCAGCTGTACTGCACATGCTCAAAACGCAAAGAGAGCATGAATACAGGTGGCAAGCACCTGTGCAGAAAGGTGATCATTATGAGCCTGACTGTAGGAGACTGGAGGACGACAGAACTGTGGCGAGGGACCAGAGCGTCTTGTAGGAGCTGGAAGAAGCTCCAGGTAAGTAAATATACATGTTCTTTAACCACTTCAGTACCAGCAGCCTCTGCCCCCTTAACCTCCCTAGCGTTCTGGACGAGCTGAGCTCGTCCAGAGACGCTGGAGGGTGCCGCTCAGGCCCCGCTGGGCCGATTTTAATAATTTTTTGCTTGCTGCATGTTGGAGACGATCGCCGCCGCTCGTCGCCGATGTGCCGCTATCCGTCGCGTAACGAGCGCCCCCCCCCCCAGACCCCGTGTGCTGCCTGGCCAATTGGTGCCAGGCAGAGCTGAGGGGTGGATCGGGTCTCCCTGTGACGTCACGACGTCGCCGACGTCACAACGTGCGTCACCATGGCGACGGGGGAAGCCCTTCAGGAAATCCCGTTCAGAACAGGATTTCCGGACAGGCCATTGCGACGGCAGCGATCGGAGGGGAGGGAGGGACGCCGCACAGAGGGGGCAATCATGTAGCTAGTGCTAGGCTAGCTACATGGAAAAAAAAAAGTGCAAAAAACGTTCCCGCGCCCGCAGGAATCCGAACGCCAGGGAGGTTAAGGACCAGAGGCTGCTGGTACGCTAAAACGCTGCATCCCGACGAATCGCCGCAAAAATGCGCCGCTCTGTCCCCGCCGCAGACTGCTCTCTCTGCCGTCTCTAGGACGGCAGAGTGCTGTGCGCCGGTCAGGAGCCACTTTCATTGGCTCCTGACCCTGTCACTCAATGTAAGCCAATGGGATTGGCTTACAGGAATGACAGGGCCAGGAGCCAACGAAAACGGCTTCTGCCCGGCTCACAGTGCTCTGCCGTCATAGAGACGGCAGGGCTGCTAATTGCGGCGAGTGGAAAGCGGTGAGAACGGCGGTGTCGAGCGGCGACGCGCGTAGAGTTTACGTCCGGTCAGAACCGCAGCGCCACCCGCCCGACGTAGATTTATACTGCGGCGGTCCGCAAAAAGTTGAGAGATGTGAGGTGAAGAGAACAAGTGACACCCATACTAACCTATAAATCAAAAACACATATAGAAGTAGATAAATACTAGTTCTACTTACATAACCGATGTACTGCACGGTCCACGTTATGATTCCTGTGAATCTTATAAAGGAAAAGCAGAGAATCCTATTCTAGGCAGTTTCCATCTTTGTTACCTTTGACCTCCTGACATTTCCTCCCTCACTTTTTCTCCTCTTGCTAATTGTGTATTCGGTACCCGCCCTCCTCCCAGAGTCTTCAGACACTCCCACTGAGGTCTATACTAGGAAGTGCACTGTCTTATGTCATTAGAAGGAGGGGGAACTGAAGGGAAGCGTCGGAATATATTATAGATAAAAAGACCCCCAGAATTGCAACTGTTTGGCAATGGCACTTAAAGAGACTCTGAAGCGAGAATAAATTTCGCTTCAGAGCTCATAGTTAGCAGGGGCACGTGTGCCCCTGCTAAACCGCCGCAATAGCGCTGCTAAACAGGGGTCCCTTGACCCCCAACTGCAACACTTGGTCGCAGACTTGGTCGCTCCTGGAGGCAGGGCTAACTGCTGCAGCCCTGCTTCCAGTCGCGTCTGTCAGCGGCGCATCGCCGCCTCTCCCCCGCCCCTCTCAGTGAAGGAAGACTGAGAGGGGCGGGGGAGAGTCGGAGATACGCGCTGACAGACGCGCGTGGGGCAGGGCTGCGGCGGTTAGCCCTGCCCTGCCCCAACCAGGAAGCGCTCCCCCGCATTGCGGAGGGGATTTGGGGGATCAGGGACCCCCGTTAAGCCGCGGGATAGCGTGCCCCTGCTATCTATGAGGTCTGAAGCGAGATTTATTCTCGCTTCAGACTCTCTTTAACCACCTGAGCGGTCTGGACGAGCTCAGCTCGTCCAACACCGCCGGAGGCTGCCGCTCAGGCCCTGCTGGGCCGATTTACATCAAATAAAAAGCAGCACACGCAGCCGGCACTTTGCCAGCCGCGTGTGCTGCCTGATCGCCGCCGCTCTGCGGCGATCCGCCGCGAGCAGCGGCGAAAGAGGGTCCCCCCAGCCGCCTGAGCCCAGCGTAGCCGGAACAAAAAGTTCCGGCCAGCGCTAAGGGCTGGATCGGAGGCGGCTGACGTCAGGACGTCGATGACGTCACTCCGCTCGTCGCTATGGCGACGATATAAGCAAAACAAGGAAGGCCGCTCATTGCGGCCTTCCTTGTTTATTCTGGGCGCCGGAGGCGATCGGAAGATCGCCTCCGGAGCGCCCTCTAGTGGGCTTTCATGCAGCCAACTTTCAGTTGGCTGCATGAAATAGTTTTTTTTTTATTTAAAAAAAACCCTCCCGCAGCCACCCTGGCGATTTAATCAGAACGCCAGGGTGGTTAAAGAGAGACTGAAGTCTCATAAAATTCATGGTTTTATTTTAAAAATCACTTTAACATTATTGCCCTACCTAAAACACCACATCCCTGCGGCTGAGCACTAACTAATTCCCCCCAAACTCCCCAGGGCACACTGTGGGGAGCGCTTCCGTGAGAGGCACAGCTTTCAGCTGCAGCTCTACCTCTACACGCATCTGTCAGCTCGAATTGCTTCTTTCCCTGAGAGGGGCGGGGGACAGGCAGAGATACGCGCGGATTGTTACACATGGAGGCAGAGCTGCAGCTGAAAGTTCTGCCTCCCGGGGCAGCAAAATCCACGACCAAGAAAGTCGTGGGGCTTTGGGGAAAGAGTGTTCATCCGCGAGGATGCAGTGATTTAGTTAGGGCAATGATGTTACAGTGATTATTAAAATAAAACCGTGAAGTTTATGAGACTTCAGAGTCAGTGCTCCTAAGGTATGTGATGACTCCAAACCATAACAGCAGAAAAAGTTTTGAATGCAGGATTAGCATCTTTATCACTTAATACACTCAGACCAGTTGCTGTTGAAATTTGATTTTTATGGTGACGATACCGCTTTAAAAGCCAACATGTTGGATCCTTAACAGCCCTCAACCTTTTCGCTTCCTTAACTGTAAGACAATCGTCGCTCCTCTGCCCCACTCCACAGCAGGCTGTAGCTGCAGTCCCGCATGCAGGGGCCAGCGGTAGTAACCGCCACCGATTAGCAGCTGCCACTGTGCTAACTGCACACGGTATCTGGGTTATTTCCCGTGGAAATGTTTCATTTGACAAAACGTCACAGGCATAGTATACCTGGCGTACCGGCAATTAGCAAAAATTGTGATTCATTTTGCTAGTTCGCCCAAAAACGGCGATGTGGCCCTTCGCCTAAAAAGTTTGGCCAGTTTGCAGTGGACCGGAACTCTTGTAGAGAAGGAAAAAAAAACAGAGAAATCCACTGTCTGTGTTTATAGAGCAGCCTATCTAATTCTCCTTATCTGCAAGAAATGAGCCAGTGTTATCTGAACTGTCAGCTCTCGGCCTAATCCAAAGCTAATATGTATACACGGGAGGTTAACCCCTTATGTGCTCCCAGCGAGCCAATAATTACTCACACTGCAGCATCTCTGTAGGAGCTCTATAAGCTGTAACAAGGAAATGTTTTTTTCCTGTAAAGGTTATGTTAGAGCAGAGAGAAAGTTCTGAGTTCAGGTCCACTTTAAAGCTAACCTGTACTAGCCTGCGGGGCCACAAGTACTTCCGAAGCCTTCATGAGGACTCTGAAATGGGGGACAGAGGTAGACCAAGGGGCTCTGGATCTCACTATTATTGATTTATATCACGCTAGCATCTCCCACTGTGGTGTCCCATAGACTTGCAGAGTTCCCAAACCCTGTCCTCCGGGCCCACCAACCGTGCATGTTTTGTGGAATTCCCCAGAGATAGTTAATCAGCTCTGCTGAGACACTAATTACTCCACCTGTGCATCTTTGTGGTTTCCTGCAAAATATGTACTGTTGGTGGGCCTTGAGGACAGGTTTGGGGAACTCTGCGAGCTTTCCCAGGTCTCTCCCCATTACCTTGCTCCACTGCTGCTCCAGCGTAAAAGTTTGTGCCTTTGGATCCTCAAATGCTTCCAAAGATGGGTGCAGAGACAAAAGTACTTCCGAATCCTTCACGAGGACACCGAAACGAGGGACAGCGGTGGACCAAGGGCATAAAGAGAGGACCAGGAAGACTATAGGATTCAGAGCCTTCCCTCTCCACAGGTGAGTATCCGTTTTTTTTTGGTATTTTTTCAGGCTCCCATTAGTATTACTTTAACTTTTGAAAATCAGATACCTTTTAATAGCCTCACGTAAAACGTATGTGAAGAACTAAGGGCTTGTTCACACTATGGGCTCGATTCTCTAAAGCGTGATAACTGCCATCACAGCAGATCTCACGTGCTCTGCCGCGCACGGCTCTTTGCCGTCTCATAAAGCATTACTCCATGTGATAAAGGAAGGTTTGCGCACGATCACTCGCTTGTTTCAAACGAGTGATCGCAGGCAAACCTTCCTTTATCACATGGAGTAATGCTTTGCGCTCGACAAAGCACCGCGCGTGGCACATCGCGCAAGACCTGCTGTGATAGCAGTTATCGAACTTCAGAGACTCGAGCCCTATGATGAGTCACACGTAGTCACACGTAGTGACGAAACGCGTCTGGTGGAGCTACCTCGGACTGTCAGGAAGCACAGAGCGCACTGCGTGGAGGAGATCCTTGTAGCCACGAGTGGTGGATTAGCGGCGGGAACGGAGCGGAACCAACGAGCTTGACCGGGAGGCACGGGGGAGAGCCCGTTCTAAAAACTCTGAGTGCTGTTTTTCACTCCACAATTTGCAAGTACAATTTTAAAATTAAACGTCATTTTATCAAAACGGAGCTGTACTATGTGAGGTTTTTCATCCTATGAGGTACACATACCCTTGAAAGTGGTGACATTTAGGAAGAAGGAGTAACGGGGCTGACATACCCACCGAGGAGGACAACAAACGAGCGATTTATGACCAGTCTCACAGTGGTCAATTGGATTCGGTGAGTGTTATCACTTACATAAAGGCGGAGCGCCGTCTATTACATTAAAGAGTCTGAAGCAAGGTGAAACTAACACCTACTAGAGGCGCATACAAGCAAGAGAAATCACTTATTCTGAACTATTTTATTTAGATCTATAGACTTTGGAACTTTTAATAGCTAGTATGCTCGTATGGGACATTTTAAAGCAACATTGATTTTTAAGTTGTTTGTGTTGATATTTACTAGCTAGACAACAACATCCGTGTATTGATTGTATTATGCAATTATCCATCTGTAGCACTTACATTATAATTTTCATGGTAAGCTTTTTTGTAAGTGTTTTTGCAGAGCGATTCCGTTTTTTTCACTTCCTGACTGACAGGAAGTGAACTCTTTGATCCGGAAAAGATTACAATGTATTTATTCTTAATGCAAATGCTGCACAAAGCGATTTTGTGAGCATTTTGCGGTTTTCCTATACCTTCCATTGAGGCGGAATCGCTCTGAAAATGGTCCATTTAGCGCTTCTCTGAACAGAGAGCAGACGGAGCACCCTAATCTGAACTAGCGCATAGGATAGCATGGTGTAAGCGCTTTCATGGAGATTTTGAAAAATCGCAGGCATTAAAAAAAAAAAAAAAAAAAAAAAAAAAAAAGAGAAAGAAGAAGAAAGTTCCAGCACTCTCTTAACTGCAGTAGGAGATGGGACTTAGACCTGATGCACCATTGAATGCGTAAGTGTGGTCTCTTTGAAGGGCGTGCACGGGCTGGGTGAGATGCAGCAAATTAATGTGGAAAGGGGGATGAGGTGTAGCCAGCACTGCGATTCAAATGATTGTTTATTGAGATAAAAAGGATGCACTTACAATTAATTCAGGTTGAATCAGGTGGGATGCGATGCGGATGTGGTGGGCGCCAGGTCTAGATCCCCCTGCGGACGTCCGTTTCGCGCGTCTAGCGCTTGTTCACCGCAGTGGGGGAAAGGATTAAAAAAAAAACAAAAAAAAACGCCTCCAGTGTGAACGAGTCCTTAGTGTGGTAAAATCACTGAACACTCTTGCGATTCAGAGCAAACGCAATCAGCACTGTATCACAATCTGTATCACAAGCGCTCCAGAATCGCGGCAAAATGCTGAAGGGAACAAGTTTTGCAATTGCCGCTAATAACAAAACACCCGCGATCGGCGGCAATCATGGTAGCGAGATCACTGCCATATACAGGTCCTTCTAAAAAAATTAGCATATTGTGATAAAGTTCATTATTTTCTGTAATGTACTGATAAACATTAGACTTTCATATATTTTAGATTCAAATACACACAACTGAAGTAGTTCAAGCCTTTTATTGTTTTAAGATTGATGATTTTGGCATACAGCTCATGAAAACCCAAAATTCCTATCTCAAAAAATTAGCATATTTCATCCGACCAATAAAAGAAAAGTGTTTTTAAAACAAAAAAAAAAAAAGTCAACCTTCAAATAATTATGTCCAATTATGCATTCAATACTTGGTTGGGAATCCTTTTGCAGAAATGACTGCTTTAATGCGGCGTGGCATGGAGGCAATCAGCCTGTGGCACTGCTCAGGTGTTATGGAGGCCCAGGATGCTTCGATAGCGGCCTTAAGCTCATCCAGAGTGTTGGGTCTTGCGTCTCAACTTTCTCTTCACAATATCCCACAGATTCTCTATGGGGTTCAGGTCAGGAGAGTTGGCAGGCCAATTGAGCACAGTAATACCATGGTCAGTATACCATTTACCAGTGGTTTTGGCACTGTGAGCAGGTGCCAGGTCGTGCTGAAAAATGAAATCTTCATCTCCATAAAGCTTTTCAGCAGATGGAAGCATGAAGTGCTCCAAAATCTCCTGATAGCTAGCTGCATTGACCCTGTCCTTGATAAAACACAGTGGACCAGCACCAGCAGCTGACATGGCACCCCAGACCATCACTGACTGTGGGTACTTGACACTGGACTTCAGGCATTTTGGCATTTCCCTCTCCCCAGTCTTCCTCCAGAATCTGGCACCTTGATTTCCCAATGACATGCAAAAGTTGCTTTCATCCGAAAAAAGTACTTTGGACCACTGAGCAACAGTCCAGTGCTGCTTCTCTGTAGCCCAGGTCAGGCGCTTCTGCTGCTGCTTCAAAGGTGGCTTGACCTGGGGAATGCGGCACCTGTAGCCCATTCCTGCACACGCCTGTACACAGAGGCTCTGGATGTTTCTACTCCAGACTCAGTCCACTGCTTCCGCAGGTCCCCCCAGGTCTGGAATCAGTCCTTCTCCACAATCTTCCTCAGGGTCCGGACACCTCTTCTCGTTGTGCAGCGTTTTCTGCCACACTTTTTCCTTCCCACAGGTGCCTTGATACAGCAATCTGGGAACAGCCTATTTGTTCCGAAATTTCTTGGTCTCTTACCCTCTTGCTTGATGTTGTCAATGATGGCCTTCTGGACAGCAGTCATGTCGGCAGTCTTACCCATGATTGCGGTTTTGAGTAATTATCAGGCTGGGAGTTTTTAAAAGCCTCAGGAATCTTTTGCAGGTGTTTAGAGTTATCACAATATGCTAATTTTTTTAGAAGGACCTGTAGTTAATATTGCGCTAAGCGCTAGCTGTTCGGTGATTAGAGGGAATCACCTGCTAATCGCCCAAGTGAGAATTGTCCCTAAAAAGCAATCACAAAAGCACTCAGCGCTTGCACTTTAGAATGTGAACAAAGCTTAAAGAGACTCTGAAGCGAGTCTAACGCCATTTGTTAAATGTTAAAGGAGTTATCAGGCAAAAAAAAAAAAGTTTCACTTACCTGGGGCTTCTACCAGCCCCATGCAGCCATCCTGTGCCCTCGTAGTCACTCACTGCTGCTCTGGTCCCCCTCCGTCAGCTTGTTTAGTTTTTGCCGACCTCATAGTCGGCAGGCCGCATTGCGTACATTTTTACGCATTCCCGCTGGTGCAGGAACATTAACACATACATTTTTATGCATTAATGGTTCAACGCGTAAAATTGTATGTGTTAATGTTCCTGCACCAGCAGTGAGTGACTACGAGGGCACAGGATGGCTGCATGGGGCTGGTAGAAGCCCCAGGTAAGTGAAACTTTTTTTTTTTTGCCTGATAACTCCTTTAAACATTATAAATTCTGCTAAACCGCTGCTATCCCGCGGCAAAACGAGGGGTTTATACCCCCCAAATCCCCTGTTTTGTCCCGGGAGCGTTTCCTGATGAGTCAGAGCTCAGCGCGTCAATCCACGCCTCTCCCCCCGCCCCTCTCAATCTGCTTGCACAGAGAGGGGCGGGGGAGAGGCGGAGATGTGATTGACGCGCATGGAGGCAGAGCTGCAGCTGAAAGCTCTGCCTCCATGAGCAGCAAAATCCACAACTAAGAAAGTTGTGGATTTTGCAGGGGGGGATTTGGAGGTCTAAACCCCTCGTTTTAACACGGGATAGCAACGGTTTAGCAGGGTTTATACCAGGCATGGGCAAACTTGGCCCTCCAGCTTTTAAAGGAACTACAAGTCCCACAATGCATTGCAGGAGTCTTACAGCCACAGTCACGACTCAAAGGCAAATGCATTGTGGGACTTGTAGTTCCTTAACAGCTGGAGGGCCAAGTTTGCCCATGGCTGGTTTACACTGTTTAACATTAAACAAGTGGAATTAGACTCGGTTCAGGAGTCTCTTTAAAGGACACCCGAGGCGAAAATAAAATAATGAAATAAACGATTGTATCCATCTTCCTTCTCTTAAAAATGACTTAAGATATTCCAGTTTTATGTTTAAAGTTACTTTTTAAGTTTTAATTGTTTTATTGTGTTTGCTCAATGACACATTAAAGTATGCCAGAGCTAAAATCTATGAACTATTGAACCTTTATCTCTTTCCTGCTCTCAGAAGCCATTTTCTGCTAGGAAAGTGTTTAATAGTTGGAATTTCTTATTTCTTATCAGTGAGGGTCACACTGTAGTCACTTCCTGTCAGGACTGAGTCAGCCACTTACAGATTTGATATTTAACTCTTTCAGGCAGAGAAAGAAAAAAAGGAACACAGCCTAGTTATTTGTGTGCTAGACGCTGTACATACCCATGACTATCTCATGTCACCTCAGGTATCCTTTAACTGACACATCATTGTAGCAATGGTCAAAGAAAGTGGAGTTAGCCACTTGTTAACCATTTTTACACAAGAAAAAAAAAAAATCAGAAACAATGTCAGCTTTACTATGGCAACGATCACCAGGCGACACACAGACTGCTACATACCGTACCTGGTCCTATACACAGAACAAGCGGCGGCCAATGCTATAGCAGCGCAGTGAGGAAGCCGCACTTTCACAGGTGACAGCCAAGGCAGAGCGCTCCATTCATAGCTCTGGCTGGCTGCGCAGTGAAAGTTTGTGGCCCCGCCTCCTCTGGAGCCCCCGCAGCTGGACTTTCCCCCCTTCTTATGATAGATGGATGGAGAATCCCCGTCAAATTTCCCACCGCTCTGTTCCGCGCCCCCGCCTCAGCCACTCAGAACATCCGCAAGAGCACACAGCGCTGTCACTCTCCAGGCGCTACACCTGTCACAGAACTACACCTCCCAGCATGCACCGCAACTCCATCTAGCGCAGTAACCGCAACAGCGACAGGCGAGCTGATTAGCGGAAGCCCTTGCACACAGACGCAACGTACATGAGGTTATACGTAGCCACAAATGTGACAACAAGCGTTTCTCTTCTGTATACAGTATAGGCACTTAATAGTACTCACCATGACAGGACCGCGCATGCGCAGCTGTTTCATGAATACTGATGACGGGCACCTATTATACGCATGTTCAGTACTGTCGTTCACGTCATAAACTGCGCATGCGCAAGTGTTGAATCAGTACAGACCGTTAAAATCTTGCAAATACATTCGAGAGAAGTTGTATTGGTTGTCCAAAAATCTCGGAAAACTGGGTATTAGCTTTTTCAGTCAGCTGTGCTCATAAGTTATATTATCTAAACACATCATAAAAGGACGTTACATGTGCTCCTCTGAGATGTTCCCTTTATACAGCATTCCATCAGGGTCTAGAGATAGCACATGAACCTATGCAAATTGCTGGCTTTTTTTCTTTACTACTACTCTTGGATAACAGCCTGGAAACGATTTAGGTGATGTTCTGTAATGCTGAATACTCACCTGAGAACGCAGGACGCTGGATCCCAGCAACGTACCCCCGACGACAAGCGTTCACCGATCTGTCTGCCGGTGGGAACATGCGATGGCACATGACGGATGCGAAGTCAAGCGATCGCAGTACTTTGCACATAGTCATCGGAGATCTTAAAGATCGGCTGTGATGGTCGCTATTGCAGAGCATCGCCAAATGTTCACATAACCGCGCGCCTGTATCCACATCACGAGAATGTGGAAATGAACGCTCATCGCTGCCGTCAGAAAAACCATGGAAAACGCGTACTAGGTATGAGCCTTTAGGGTTGATTCACACCGCCAGCAGTTGTACTCTGTTCGCCAGTGATCGACAAAGCACTAGAGCAATGTTACCCTGTGTTCTCACAGCAGCGTTTCAATGCTATTTTTAGGGCCCATTCACACTTGAGCATTTTGCCGGTGAAAACACTGAACGCTAGCGCTTTTCAAGGCGCTAAGTTAATTAAAAAAGTCAGGTCCGTTCTCATTTTGGAGATTTGTGCTAATCGCCGCAAATCACCCAAAACCACTAAACGCAAACGCGTAGCCTGCACCCTTTTCAGGCGGCGATCGCAATAAAAAAAAAAAAAAAAAAAAAAGCCACAGCAAAATACTAGCAAAATCGCTAGCGTTTTGCGATCAGCAAGTGTGAATGGGCCCTCAGAGGGATTTTTCCTTATGGAATGTGTAAAAACACACATTCCTTTAAAATTGGCTCTGAAAATGGCTTTGCAAAATCACAATTTTTGTAGTGTGAACTAGACCTAACTGGGCAGCATGCCATCTTCTCCATCCTTTTGGTTATAAGCAAGTGTAAGATTTAACAAAAAAAAAAAAACAATTTAAGCAACCACTCGTAGTTCCGATGGCAGACTTGTTCTCCTTGGCAGACAGAGTGATCCCTGAGACACCAGCCTGCTATGCAAGGTCCAAACTTGCCCCCACCACTGGCTACACCATTACCCTCCAAAATTCAGTAAGTAAAAAGCATTGAATGGCAGGCTTGGCCATGGTCCCGATTTCACATCCTAATTGGAAGTGGTGATGAGAAAGAGGGTCAATAGGATGGAATTAATTTCTGAATTTACGGATCAGTTCATTTTGGCGTACTGCTCCAAGAGCCGAAACTGGGCGCCATCATAGCAGCAATGCTACGATGCACGCCCCGCGTAGCGGTAATTTGGGGCTCTGGCGGTTGCCAGACCCCGAATTACATTTCCCTCCGAGTTGCGACAAATCGGAGGGGGAATAGTATTTAATGCCGCCTCTGAGTTTAGCGGCAGTGGAGAGAGCAGTCATTCGGCTGAACTGAGCGGCGCCGAGAGGATATGTACCCCTGAATTTATGCTGCTTTTCTTATATATCGTTGTGGCCCGGCAATTGTTGTGAGTGGTGTTTTGCCACCCCCGCCTTATACTCAGGTCAAACATCTTTCTCCAGTTTTTTTAAAGGTAAAAGTTGGTGGGTCAGCTTATACTCTGGTATATACGGTGCATTAAAATTTCATGTAAATTGTATTCATCTTGAACTTGGATTGGTCCAATTTCAAGCTGCATACAATGTACATGCAAACTGAATGTGGGCCCCTCTAAGGGACAGTTAGTGACAAGACAATATACTCTGTACAGCGCTGCGTAAGATGTCGGCGGTATGGAAGTACTAAATAATAACACATTAAACAGTTATATCGCAACAATACAGCTGCACTGTGAACGTTGCTGGTGCATTGCAGTGCAGTAAGCCTCGTTACTAAGTGACGCAACGCACCATGAACGAGGCCCGATTGTTTAGTGAGGTGCTCAAGAGATACTAGACCCCGATGCAATTCCCTAGCTCACCAGTATTAAGTGCTGGCTACTAGGGTTGGTCAATGAAATGCAAACAGTTCTGAGTTATTCAGGATTATGCAAACTCATGAAGCTTGAAAATGAACCAATCGAATGCAGCTAAAGTAAAATTCGATTGGTCCAGTTTCAAGCTGCATAGGTTTTCATTAAAAAAAAAAAAACATTGCATAATCCTGCATCAACTCAAAATTATTTTTATTACACTGACAATCTCCCATGCAATTACCCCTTTCAAGCATCCAAGAAGCGATCCCATCAAATAGGAAGGCAAATGAATGATAACCTTTCACCGGTTTAGAAAAGGTGAAAAGTCTGTATCGTTCATCTGCCACCAGCTTGAGTTTGTATCTGGGAGCCTCCTTTATGCCAAATTCTAGGAGCCTCCTTTATGCCAAATGCTGGGAGGTCCGTGCATGTGCAGAAGGCACTGACTGACACGACTGAGCCAGTTACCATGGCTGATTGTTTCTGAATGGCAGACCGCGGGATGGAGAGTAACTCAGACGTGCTTATGGGGCTAGAGGAAGCCACGGGTAAGTATCGATTCTTAGTATTTTAACAGTTCTGGTACACTTTAAAATAGGTAAAACAAAAGTTTGCTTTCCTAAAACAGAAAGAATTTGCGATAATTCAGGTTGGAGTGAGCTTGAGATGTCTCCCAGAGCAACACTGCTGAATATATGCAAATTAACCATTGTACCCTTAGAAGCTAAACACACCTCCAGAACCGCTGGATTGCAATGATGTGTCAGCTTGTTAATTTGTACAGAGCCATAATAATCCAACATGTAAAATAGGTAAAGAGGGTAATTTTTGAATGCTTACATATTTAGCAAACATTTTTAAACGAATCACGAGGTGAAAATTAAAAAAAATTTAAAGGCAGCCTCCGTTGTAGCGCATTCGCGCGAAACGGCCGTAAGGCTCTCATCCCCCAGCACCCACCGCACAGCTTTACCAGCAAACCGGTATGTTACATCTCAATATGCATACAATTGAATCCACGATGTTGCACCATGTGTTATGAATAAACAAGCAGTTTACAGCAGTGCCGGCATTTCTCATCCTTTTCTCTGTCTGCATATGATGTCTATCTGAGCCTGAGCACGCTGGTCTATCTGCATCGCACCGAATACCTGGTCTGCACCCCTGAAACACCCCCCCCCCCCCCCGAACCCCTAGCTGCAGTGCCAGCACCTTTCTATTCTACCTTCCTTTGTGAAAATTTAAATCTATCTTTACTTACATGGGGCTTCTTCCAGACCCTAGAAGTCTTTTGGGTCTCTTGATGCACCTGTGTTACGCCTGTAAGGATCGCCGACCCATCAATAGATTTAGGTTTTAACCTCGGGAGTCCTTTAGCTGTAGCTTCTTTTGTCGGTTATTTTTCTTGATTTTATTGTCGCTTCTCGCTGGACTACCTGCCGCTCCTTTGCCAGACACCCCAGCACTATTGCGATTACGTGCCACCCAGCAGCGGATGTAGCAAGGAGTGACAGTCCCAGGGGAGCCTGGGATGTAGGGGCAGACATCTTGTGAGTGCCAAAGAACCCAGCACGGGAGCAAGTGAAAGACATCGGGCAGGTGCGAAGCAAGATAGCAGTGAGAGTGACGGGTGCCTGGTGATAGGCCTGAAAGATCAATCAAATTTAAACCAAAATTGCGATTACCAAGACCACAATTACAGGATCGTCAAAGCAGCGATTTCGGTGATCATCATTTCCGCATGGGAAGTTTGAAGAAGCGGCTTCAAACCCCAAGTCCAGGCACCTGTGGCCCGCAGCATTGGCATTGTTGGACATACCTTCCGCATGAGTCCAATGCTCTCCGTCCTCTCTTGTAGTGATGGGTCGTTTGCGAACGAGCCGGCTCTTTGCTGCGAACGACAAGAGCCGGTTCTCAGTTTTAAAAGAGCCGATGCCTCAGCCGCCCCACAGAGCTCTGCTTTGCTCTGTAATAAAGGGCGCTGAGGCATGCTGGGAGATGTAGTCCTCCTCTTGTAGCTTGTAGGAGTGTATGGGGCGGAGCAGAGCAGTAGCAGGAGGGATTTCCCCAGTCAGAGAAGCAGTCTGGAGTTGTCATGGAGACAGGGGCAGGGCTTTTACTCCGATTCTGAGTGGTGTCTAGTGATATTTAATGAAGAGCCGATTCAGAGCCGTAAGAGCCGGCTCTTTAATGGGAGCCGATTCAGAAGAGCCGATTCTCTGAGAAGAACCGGAATTCCCATCACTACTCTCTTGCCATCTGCCAACTCTTGCGCACGGCATACTTCCTGGTTCCTGTATGTCACATGACATACAGGAAGAGTGCCATGCATTAGATCCTACAGGAGGCGAAGTGGATAGACGGGGCATCGCTGGACTCGTGCTGGAAGGTATGTCCAGCACTGGGGGCACAGGGTGGGCGTAGAGAGAGACACAGGGCAGGCACAGAGAGAGACAGAGCGAGCACAGAGAGACAAAAGAGGCACAAAGACACAAATGGGGCAAGAGAGAGACCCAGGGGGGCACAGAGCGAGACACGGTGCAAAAAGAGAGACGGGGACAGAGGCACACAGAGAAGAAGGGGAACAATGCTTGATTTCAAGAAAATCATGAATCGAATCAAAATCGCGACTTTGGACAGAAATTAATTTTTTCCTAAAATCGTTCACGCCTACCTGGTGAGGTAGCAGTGAGAGTGACGGGTGCCCGGCGAGGTAGCAGTGAGAGTGACGGATCTCACAGGAGTGAGGTAGCAGTGAGAGTGATGGGTACCCGGCGAGGTAGTAGTGAGAGTGAAGGGTGCCCGGCGATGTAGCAGTGAGAGTGACGAATCTCACAGGAGTAAGGTAGCAGTGAAAGTGACGGGTGCCTGATGAGGCAGCAGTGAGAGAGATGGATTTCACAGGAGTGAGGTAGCAGTGAGAGTGATGGGTGCCCGGCGAGGTAGCAGTGAGTGTGACAGGTGCCTGATGAGGTAGCAGTGAGCGTGACGGATCGCACAGGAGTGAGGTAGCAGTGAGAGTGATAGGTGCCTGGGGAGGTAGCAGTGAGAGTGACGGATCTCACAAGAGGTAGCAGTGAGAGTGACGGATCTCACAGGAGTAAGGTAGCAGTGAGAGTGATAGGTGCCTGGGGAGGTAGCAGTGAGAGTGACGGATCGCACAAGAGGTAGCAGTGAAAGTGACGGATCGCACAAGAGGTAGCAGTGAGAGTGATGGATCGCACAAGAGGTAGCAGTGCGAGTGACGGGAACCTAGCCCCCTTGGCGGTATGAAAAATACCGCCAGGGGGCAGCGCAGCAGTTTTTTTTTTAATTTTTTTTGTTTTAAATCATGTAGCGAGCCGAGGGCTCGCTACATGATAGCCGCTGCTCAGCGGCATCCCCCCAGCCCCGCCGATCGCCTCCGGCGATAGGCGATCAGGAAATCCCGTTCAAAGAACGGGATTTCCTGGAGGGCTTCCCCCGTCGCCATGGCGACGGGGCGGAATGACGTGACGTCATTGGGAGACCCGATCCACCCCTCGGCGCTGCCTGGCACTGATTGGCCAGGCAGCGCTCGGGGTCTGGGGGGGGCCGCGCGCCGCACTGGATAGCGGCGATCGGGCGCGCGGCGGCGGCGATCGGGGTGCTAGCTGCGTCCAGCAAAAAAAAAAAATGAAGTAAATCGGCCCAGCAGGGCCTGAGCGGCACCCTCCGGCGGCTTACCCCGTGTCACACACGGGGTTACCGCCAAGGAGGTTAATGAGGTAGAAGTGAAAGGGACGTACCACACAGGAGTAAGGTAGCCATGTTGTGCTGAAAGACAGCTTCCCTAGCACAAAACCTCTCAATCGCACAGCAGCTATGAGCATCACTCAAGTGAAGCCAGTAATTGAATTTGCCAGTAAATGCTGAGTGATGTCATGTGATAAGAAGCTTTCACGCTGCAAGCTTATCACTCTGAATTGCATGTGGCCCACTGAGGTTTTTCAGCTTCATCCAAGTGTAGTACAATTTGAATGCAGCTGGGAACTGGCCAATCAAAACTAGTAGGAAGTGTATTTGATTGAGCCAGTTTAAAGCCGCCTAAAATCTGCATCTCATTGACCATCTTCTGTTCTTTATGAAGTCGCTTGCACAAGAAAAGCTTTTGAACAGAAATTACAAATTAGGTCCACATAGTTAAATGAAGAGTGCAGTCTTATGTGCACAATTATGTGTATGCTAGGATTCTGGCCAGCCATCCATCCAGCTCTGCTCTCTCCAAAGCTTCTGATCGCTCCTGCAGCACTCTCCCCCGGGCATCTGATGGTGTATGCCATACGGTGAGCCGTGCATCCACCTGAAGATTAGCTGTTGCGCTCCCCTTCAGCCACCCACAGTGCAGGTGGCTCCACTGTGCGCCATTCACTGCCCATTCAGCAAGCCTTCACCGCTGGCTGCGCTCTCCGATCCCCTCCACAGGAAGAAGCTGTAATCTCACAGGTCCTTGTCTGGGTGACAGCTGTCCCCCCGTCCCCCCCACCGGAAAGCACTCTTCCCTTGAACCTTAATACTTTGTATTTTCTTCCTTGGATCGGTACTTCAATCTTGCCATCTACCACTCTATAGCACACTTCCCTTGGCTCGGATTCTTAAAGGGACCCTGCCTCCCCTAATCTTATTTCACTCTGTACATATAAGGGGGTTACCTTTTTCTCTCTACGGGTGTACACCATTTATATATTATATTGGACTAACACTCTTCAGGTGATGGTGTTTTTGTTAAGATAGTGTGGTGTGGACGGAATTCTGTGCACATGGTGCAGACACGAGGTACATGGTATACAATTACCCCCATATGAAATGCAAAGACCAACCCTGAGTTGTCAGGTGCCGCGCCATTTCCAACCTTCGGCTTATACGTGAGTCAATCATCTTTTCCTGGTTTCTGGGGTAAAGGTCTGCTTACACACACACACGTTAGTTACATTAGGGACTCCGCTTTTCTACTATCTATGGCATGAGGATATATTACAGTTATATTTGCATATATGGGGCTGCAATTAGCCACTGACGCAAAACTGAAAAAATGCACCTTTAATTCCAAATAAAATATTGTTGCCATACATTGTACTAGGGACATAATTTAAACATTGTAATAACCAGGACAAATAAAAACGTGGGTTTTATTCACAGTAGCACGATTTTAAAACTATAATAGCCAAAAAATGAGTAATAATGAATCTTTAAAATTATCCTTAGTATTCCTGTTAAAATGCATTTAGAATATAATTCTTCACATAATGTACCACCCAAAGAAAGCGTAATTGGTGGGAAAAAAACCACATAGGTATAGATCGTTTAGTTGTGACAAGAAGGGATAAAGTTATTGGCGAATGAAAGGTAGGAGACCTGACCGGCCCATTAGTGTAAAAACCGTTTGGGGGTGAAGTGGTTAAACCAAACGGGATTGTGCCATTTAACTGCCTTAACATCGCATTGCGCCGATTGGTGTGAACATGTCGGCTCCCCCAGGACGTGTAAAGCCAATTGGCATCAAGTCCTGGGGGCGTTTTGCTGGGGATCGCGCACGTCCCCGCTTGAATGACGGAGCTCAGCTCTGTCATCAGTCTCCCAGCGGCGATTGCTGGGAAAGGGGGTATCGCCTACTGATTGGGATGACGTGCACATCGAGGTTAAAGTTTCTCTTTTTTGGTTGCTTTGTTCGGGATCCACAGTTTTGAGGGTGCAGTATTTTTTTATTTGTTTTTTTTATTTTATTTTACTAAAAATGATATTTATTTATTTATTTAACAGGATTAGGTCTGCAATAGTGACAGGTGCACTTTACACTAAATAAGCAGTATCAGTATGCGATTCTTTTTGTAAACTGTAAATTTCACCTTTGTGCTACGAAATATCTATTGATAAAATGTTGCCTACATGACTGCTCTGTCCTTACAAGACCTTTGCTAAGTTTCCAGCTAAAAACATGACGGGAGTTGATGCGATCATTGTATCTAGTCAGCAAGTACAATATTTAGAGACCAATACCCCTTTCATTTAAAGGACTGCTTACGAATTCGCTTTGCCGGCACATACAGATTTTGCCATTTCTCAGGCACCTTACGCCGCTGTTCTCCAAGTTCATTAAATCATTTTGCTTGAGTAACTTTCCAGCCCCTTCCATGCAGTTAATTACTTCCAGTTCAGTTACCGCTATCCCTCCAGTTTCATCCAGTTACTGCTATCCCTCCAGTTTCTTCCAATTACCGCTCACTATCCCTCCATTTTCTTCCAGTTACAGCTATGCCTGCAGTTTCTTCCAGTTACCGCTATACTTCCAGTTACCACTATGCCTCCAGTTTCTTCCAGTTACCGCTGTGCCTCCAGTTTCCGCTATCCCTCCGGTTTATCCCATGTAACCGCTGCACCTCCAGTTTCTTCCAGTTAATTCCACCCCCCCCCCCCCCCCCCGTTTCCTTGAGACCGTGATAAGCCAATAAACAGGCTGAGCTTGAAACCAAAACATGCCAAGGCTACTTTCACACAGGGGCGTTGCGTGGCGTTTCCTGTAAAAACAGGATCACAATGCGATGGAAGGGAAGAGTTGCATAGCACAATATGCGTGCAGTTCGAAGCATTGAGTACATAGATAGCATGCTTCACCCCAACGGTTAGCAAGCATGGTTTGCAGAACTGCACTGCATCTTGCTTTACACCTCCCCTGCTCTTGCTCCTGGCCCCCTCAAACTCTGCTGATTAAGCCCGCTGCTGATTAAGCCCAGCATAAATCACACCGCTAATCAGTGGTGACTTGCGGGGAAAGCAGCCAATTTTGTCCAGTAACAGCACTGACCTATACAGGAAGTGATCTCTGTTTACTTCCTGTCGGCACGGTTACTGGACACATTACTGTAGCTGCTCTCACCGCTAATCTGCGGTGTGAATTATGCTGGGCATAATCAGCAGAGGGATTCGGACTTTAAGAAGGCGGCCAGGAGCGAGAGCAGGGGAGTTAAAGCGGGCGGGCATCTAGAGATATACGCTGCCTATATACAAGGGGGAATCTGACTATGTACACTGGCTATATAAGGGGGGTGTCCTGACTATATACAGTGACTACATACACTGGCTATATATAGGGGGGGTTGACCATATGCACTGCATATATACAGGGAGAAACTGATTATATATACACACACTAAAGGGTATCTGGCTGCCACCACAAAAAAATAAGACCTCCCTGAAAATAAGCCATAGAACAGTTTTTGACAGTTTTAAGACAGGGTCTTATTTTTGGGTCGTTTCCCTAGGGTAACTTTTTTTTAATTGCCTTTTTTAATATGCAAAGGTTTTATTTGTACAACTTTGGGAAAGTGGGGGAGGAAAAGGGTCAATTTCACTGGTATATGTAGGGGTTTTATTAAAAAAAAAAAAAATTCCGGTATGTAGGTGTACTTTTACTATTTGGCCACAAGATGTCCTTCCTGCACGCACTTAGTATGCTTACAGGAAGTAATGCGCGTGTTACTCAGTTTGTTACAATGACTGCAGGCATCTCATTGATGCCGGCGATCATTGACATGGGGATTTAGATCAAGGAATGGGAACTGCATTCCCAGTACTGATCTCCCAACTAACAGGCGGCAACCAGAACATGTACGGAAGCAATCAGCAGCCGTTCGCAGCAAAGGCCTTATATCTAAGCCCCTGTGCGGGAACTGAAGTCCTGCGGGGCGTAGATATACTGCTGTGAATGGCAGAAGTGGTTAAATTCGCCAATAAATGGTATCATCCTTATTCAAAACTTTCGACATACAGTTAAAGACAAACTGTGACCAAGAATTGAACTTCATCCCAATCAGTAGCTGATACCCTTTCCCATGAGAAATCTATTCCTTTTCACAAACGGATTATCAGGGGGCTCTGTATGGCTGATATTGTGGTGAAACCCCTCCCACAGTGTGATGTCAGGACCATGGTCCTTACAGTTTCCTGTCTATGAATCTCATTGTACTGTGGGAAATAACAGCTGTTTACGGCTGGGTCCGAGTGCCAAAAAAGAAAGCAGCATCTCCTACCACAGACATCACCTGCCATCAGTAAAAATATCACCATGTGGTAAATGTCAGAATGTAAATCAGGGAGAGGAAAGATTTTACAATGGGAAAACTGACTAAATCATTTATTTATAATTGTAAAAATGAAGCACTTTTTTATTACATTATTTTCGGTAGAGTTCCTCCTTAACAGATATACCCTTTGTTACAAGATAAGACAAACTTGTACTTCAGATGCATTTCTAAAAAGTACCATCAGGCGGGTACACACTTTCAATTAAGCTTGGCCAATGACTGACCAATTTTACCAACTCCATGTAGTATGAAGTAGTGTGTACCAGGCACAGCTGAACTCCATAGTGGCAGGGACAGCTGAAATAACATCGAGGTTCTGTGGCAGCGGTGAACTGCGACAATCCGTGTTAGGCGTAGGTAGGGGGTGGGTTAGGGTTAGGTATAGATGAGGGAAGGTTAGTGTGAGGATAGGCTATGATAGGCCCAACAACAGAATATCATCTACTATGGATAACGGGATAGCAGGATACCTATGTTCTATCCGCAATATCTCACGCACACATTAACATGCGGTGCTTTTGATTGTAGGTCTATTTCTGACTCCCTAAGGCTTGGTTCCCACATAAAAAGGTGTCGCATCCTGTCAGTATTGTATGTGTTTCTATGGCTGTGTTCACACATAAAAGGTGTACATTTCCTGTCCAGTCAGGTAAAACACATGCAAAACTGACAGGAAAGGACAGTACTGGACAGGAAATGTACAGGATTTATGTGGGAACCAAGCCTATTCACGCTGAATCAGTGCATGTCTGTTATAACTGAAAGGACAACGGATTAGCAAGGTAACATTCATGTTGCCCTATGGCTCAGTTCACATTAGATGCAATTTAAAGGACATCTCAAGTGAGAGGAATATAGAGGACCAAGGATAGAACTTCATCACAATCAGTAGCGGATAGCCTTTTCCCAGGAGAAATCTTTACTTTTTCCCAAATCGAACATCAGGGGGGGTCTGTATGGCTGATATTGTGGTGAAACCCCTCCCACAGTGTGATGTCATGACCATGGACCTGACAGTTTGCAGTCTGAATCTTTTTTGCATTGTGGGAAATGACGGCTTTTTCTAACTGCCAACTTGCCAAGTAAGCAATATCTCCCTCTGTGCACAGAACGCTCAGTAACAAACATTCTGCACAGATCACCCGGCAGAACTAAAGTTGTCCCCACCAGTGATACATTTCAGAATTTAAATCAGGGAGAGGAAAGATTTTACATTGGGCAAGAACTGACTAAATCATAAATGAAGGATGTAAACAATAGGCAATTTCATTAATTATGTTATTTTCACTACAGTTCCTCTTTAACTGAAGCTTTTTCACAATGCACTGCTATGGAACAACTGATCAGTTAACACATCCGTCTTTCAGCATTTAGTGTGAAAAGGCCCTTATGAAAATGCTACTTGTCTGGTGATTCAGACAGAATTACCAGCACAACAGCCAGAGTATGGCAATCGTATGCTCTGACGCCACTGACTGCATGCTTGTTGCTGTATGACTCAGATATGCTGAAATTAAAGATCAGGAAGGCAGTTGACATTTATAAAACAGAATACTATAGGTCTAGTGTCTAGTCTCTAGCTGATGGAATACTGGTCATTCAGGGCCCGTTTCCACTAGTGCGGCGCGATTGACGGGAAAAATCGCAGCAATGAATCCGCATGCGGTTGCGGTTTCGTTGCCGTTTCTATGCGGATTTTCACTTGGAATCGCTCGCGGTTTGTACGACGTGATTTTAACCATGTCAATGCCGGCAACCATTGACATGGGTTTTTAAGCGGAAACGCCGGGAAAACCGCAAGACTAAAATGCTTGCGGTTTTCCTATTTAGTTACATTACTGCCGAATCGCGTGCGGGTGTGCGGCACAAATTCTGATGGGTCTGCCGTGCAGATTTTTTCTGCACGACAAACCACACAAGTGGAAACAGGCCCATCCACTTGTGTTGTCTATGCGAATCTGCATGCAGGAAACACATGCAGATTCGCTGTAGTGGAAACGGGCCTTCCAGTTATTGTTCATTAAAGAGAACCCGAGGCAACGTGGGGGGGGGGTGAGACAGATGGGACATAGAGGCATGTTCTCTGCTTCATGACATTCCTCTGTGTCCCCCCACCATCGCGCTCTGCCCCCCACCGCCGCGCTATAGCCCCTCCGAGATTAGCGACAAGATTTGTCGCCATCACGGAGGGTAATGAGAGGAGAGGGATTCCCTGCTCAAACGCTCACTAGGGGCATTCCTGCAGGCTTTCCACACCTGCCATTGGGCAGCTCTCTCCCTGGCCACGCCCCCTGCTGCTCCCGCGTCTCTATGTGCACTGGGAGAGAGATCTCTCTCCTTCCAGCATCGTGACCCAGAGGTCGTTGAAGTGTCCCCTAGCAGGTCTCAGGAGTGGCGTGGATGGCGGCTACCTGATCCGCCGAGCCCCCCAGATCAGGTAGCCTAGGTTTTGTTTAAATTATATGAGCCCACCTCGGGTTCTCTTTAAATTATGCAAGAGTCAAAAAAGTTCTAGTGTATGAAACTATGCAGTTGTGTTCAAAATTATTCAACCCCCACTGAAATTGAGTGTTTTGGCCAGTTTGATTTAATTGTAAACAAGATGACTGGAATGATCAAAATCAATGTCAAAGAGGCACTTGTAAGTCAGACAAATATAACATAACATTTATAATGAAATAACCACAAATGTCTTTTCTGTGCTCACATAATTATCAGTTTTATTCAACCCCCAAGTGACATTCATTCTTAGTACTTCGTACAACATCCTTTTCCAGTTATAACAGCTTTTAAACGTGAAGCATAGCTTGACACAAATGTCTTGCAGCGATCTACAGGTATCTTAGCCCATTCTTTGTGGGCAAAAGCCTCCAGTTCAGTCACATTCTTAGGCTTGCGCGCTGCAACTGCTTTCTTTAAGTCCCACCAGAGGTTCTCAATTGGATTTAAGTCTGGTAACTGCGATGGCCACTCCAAAATGTTCCAGCCTTTAATCTGCAACCATGCTCTAGTGGACTTGGGAGGTATGCTTGGGATCATTCTCCTGTTGAAAGGTCCAACGTCTCCCAAGCCTCAGGTTTGTGACAGACTGCATCACATCCAATGCATTTTATCCAATATCTCCTAGTACTGAAGAGAAGTCATGGTACCTTGCACACGCTGAAGCTTTCCTGTACCTGCAGAAGCAAAACAGCCCCAAAGCACGATTGTCCCCCTGCCATGCTTCACAGTAGGCAAGGTGTTCTTTCCTTCATAGGCCTTGTTCTTCCTCCTCCAAACATAGCGTTGATCCATGGGCCCAAACAGTTCTAATTGTTTCATCAGTCAGTCCACAGAACACTATCCCCAAATTTTTGTGGTTTGTCCACATGACCTTTGGCATACTGCAGTCGACTCTTCTTATTCTTTGGAGACCGCAAGGGGGTGCGCCTGGGAGTTCTGGCATGGAGGCTTTCATTACGCAGTGTGCGCCTTATTGTCTGAGCTGAAACTTCAGTACCCGCAGCTGACAAATCTTTTTTCAGTTCCTCAGCAGTCACACAGGGACTTTTCTCCACTTTGCGCTTCAGGTAGTGCACAGCAGTCGAAGTCAGCATCTTCTTTCTGCCACGACCAGGTAGCGTTTCAACAGTGCCCTTTGCCTTGAATTTGCGAATTATGCTTCCTATGGTGTCTCTTGGTATGTTTAACATCTTTGCAATCTTCTTATAGCCATTGCCCTTCCTGTGAAGAGAAATCACCTCTTATCTTGTCTTCCTGGACCATTCTCTTGACTTCACCATGTTTGCAAACACCAGTAATTGTCTAGAAGGAGCTGAGTATCACAATCATTTTAAATCTGAGTAATTGGTGCTTATTATGCTTGATTGCTGCTCGTTAACATACACAGGTGTTTTCAATACCAGATTGATCGAAAACACTTGAATGAACCTCTGTTCTTAAAGGAATACTTAAGGGGGAAAAAAAAAATGACATTTACTCACCCGGGGCATCCCTCAGCCTCCTGAAGCTGGATGGTGCCCTCGCAGCCCCGCTCCGATCGTCCTGTCCCCGCCGGCGGCTACTTCCGGGTTCGGCGACAGCCGCCGACAGGCTGGAAACGCGGCTGATTTTCCACGTTCCCACTCGCTATATGCTGCTATAGCGTAGCTATATACACTATAGCAGGATATAGCAAATGGGAAAGCGGAAAATCAGCTGCGTTCCCAGCCTGTCGGCAGCTGTCGCCGAACCCGGAAGTAGCCGCCGGCGGGGACAGGACGATCGGAGCGGGGCTGCGAGGGCACCATCCAGCTTCAGGGGGCTGAGGGATGCCCCGGGTGAGTAAATGTCATTTTTTTTTTCCCTTAAGTATTCCTTTAAGAGTGGTAGTCTTTAAGGGGTTGAATAATTGTGCAAATGAAGAAATCACACACACACAAAAACATTTAATACTGTATTACAAAAATAATTGATGTCATTTTTGTTGCATTTGGTTCTGTAAAAAGTCCTTGTAAGATTTCATTCTGAACACAATTACAAATGTACACTTAATTCCCTAAGGCTGCTTTCACAGTGGGACGTTACAGGCGCACGTTAGAGCAGCCTGTAACACACCCCCACCGCACAGCAATGAAAAATCAATGGGCTGTTCACAGTGCCCACGTTGCGTTACACAGTAACGCTTCAGGTCAAGACCAACGTACTGCATGCAGTACTTTATACGCGGCTAAGCCGCGTTAGAAAGTTTGCACATGCTCGGTACGGGTGGTTTTTTTATTTTAGGGGCGGAGAGGAGGCGGGGAGAGGCCGCTACATAGCCAGGCACATGGCTACTTGGCATTCACTGCACTTGCAGGGTTTACGCTTTGGAGCGGCCGCTGATTGGCTGGCGGGACCACGTGATGCGGAGAGCTCCGCTCACGTGGTCTCCGCAGCGCCTCCGACAGAGCAGGTGCACCAAGAGCTGCTTGTAACGCGACTCTTGGTAGCGTCCTGCTCCAACACCACCAGGCGTTGCGTTAGGGGCACGTTATGTGCCCTATAACGTCCCCTACACGCAACGTCCTGGTGTGTAAGTTGCCTAAAACCTTTTACAGCATGGGTTGAATAATTTTGAACACAACTGTATTTGTTTAAAGGACTACCATAGCGAAAATCATAACATTTTAAATACATGTAAACACATACAAATAAGAAGTTCATTTTTCCCCAGAGTAAAATGAGCCATAAATTACTTTTCTTATATGTTGCTGTGACTTCCAGTAGAGGTAGTAGAAATCTGACAGAACCGACAGGTTTTGGACTAGCCCAACTCCCCATGGGGGATTCTCAGCATGGGGGCTTCTATGTGGGGTCTACAGATTTTGAATACTATAGAGTGTGTAGGTAAGTGCTCATACTATAGCGCCGTACACAGGTAAGGGGGAAATGTTACCCGACATGGACGGACTCAATCCCTCAGGTGAGGCTGCAGGGCTAGCAATATTTTCTGTTGCTATGCCCGTGGAGGGAAGGCTGACAGAGCGGTGCCTGAGGTATGTCACAAGGTGGGCGGGGCGAATGAGGGAGAACAACTGCTGGTGAGGCATCAAGGATTGCTGTACACACACTACAGTAGACATGGTAGTTTCACCTAGCATTTTTTATGAGGCTAAAATAGAGGAGTTAAAATTGGCTTATCTTTGGCCAATCAAAATTGGATGTGTGTGCACGCGCCTTAAAAGGGAACCTGAGCCAAAGCTTGGGTTCAAAATCTGATACTTACCATTTAGAGAGGGAATCCTAATGAGGCTTCCCTTGGTTCTAACAAGCCCCCCCTTAACATCTGGGCTGCGCAGTTCCTCTTCCTGGATCAAGTGCACGCAATAGCTAGCCCGCATGCGCAGTAGCACGGGACCCGCGGCTCTGTGCTACTACGCATGCAGGCTCAGTTGGGCATTGTGTGCACTTGATCCAGGAAGAGGAGCTATGCAGCCCAGATGTGATTAGCGGCAATGCATTGTCATTAGCAACGGGGGACCACGGAGTAGCGAGGGAAGCCTCAGGATCCTGAGGCTTCCCTCTCAAAGGACTTCCAAGGCTAGGGGTGGTAAAAGATTGCAACCCCGCCGGTGGGTTGGGTCTTCTGGGCCTGCACGGGCATTCGTGCCCACGTCATCTGGCATGCACTGCGCCTGCGCAGTAGTTGCCTGTTTAATTTCCCCTCGCCTCGGATGTCCTTTAAGAAGTTAGGACTCTGCTTAAACAATTTTACAACAATAAATGTTCCTTTGCAGCCGTTTCTATTGGCGTAGGCTGCCAACTGCTGATTCCAAATGCCAATATAGCAAAACTCTTTACGTACTAAGACCGCACACTAATCCAAGGCTATGTCTTCTAACTATGGGATAAAGAGAAGCTGATCTCTCTCTCTGCACTGACATCCAGGATCAGGACAGCAGGCTGAAGGGCAGCTCAGTGTTTGTAGGGCGACTCCTGGCTGTCACTCTGATCCTATAATAGGATACTTAGCTATGTTGGTTCAGCAAAGTTGTGTCAGATTGCAAAGACAAATACACAGCCCACACTTGTCATCAACACTTGAAATACAGAAAGATAAACAGCAAATGACTGATCTTATGACTTCTCCATGATGGGTGGCCACACGTAATCATCATTCAGAGTCTGAATTACTGTGTAGTCAAGTTCTATGTCCATACCAGCAACTACTGCAGGCTCACACAGCAAGGTGGCATAGTGATTAACACTCTCGCGCTTGCAGCGCTGGGTTCCCTGTTCGACTGCCAACCAGGGTACTATCTACATGGAGTTTGTATGTTCTCCCCATATCGGTTTGGGTTTTCTCCAGACATTCCAGTTTCTTCCCACATCCCAAAGACATACAGAGAAGTTAATTGATTTCCCTCTAAATTGGCCCTCAATTACAATGGATGTATGACTGTGGTATGGATTCGATTGTAAGCTCCTCTCAGGGAAAGTTAGTGACAAGATTGAATATACTCTGTAAAAGCGCTGTGGAAGATGTTGGTGCTTTGTAAGTATGCAAACAGAAAACTCCCAAATGCAAGCAAAGAACCTTTATGTATGTAGTCCTATGTACTCGGCAGGGCAAAGAACCAAGAAACCTGGAGTAAAGGTGTCCATAGACATGACGATTATGGGCATATTCGACAAAGAGAAATGCATCTCTAAATCGAATTTGATTCTTTAGGGTATTGGCTGAGCCTGCACCGCCGCTGCCCTCCAATGTATAAATGTGCCCCCAGTGTGCATTTATACATTACCAGTCCTGTAGCAGCCTCTGCGAGGTGACTGTCCCATCTTGCCAGGTAAGCGTGTAGGAGTGTATGTGGAACCCGGCGAGATGGACGGAAACTGTGTGGAGGCTGACACCAGACAGGTAGTGCATAAATGAACACATATGGGGGGGCACATTCATACATTGTGGCGGCAGCGGCAAGGGTTTCGTCATTTCAACACTCGTTCCAAAATAATCCGCCGTACACCTGACCAACCAACTTCTTACAGCATGCGAAATCGACCATGCAACAGATTTCCATCCCGAAATTGGTCGCTTTGTCGGTTGGGCATGCACTTGGCGGCACTAATAATAATCGAATTGGATGGTCGATCGCCCGCCAAGTCACCTGATGCACTTGGCCCAACATAGTAAGGCCATCACTGCAGGTGATGACTCCGTGGACTATATTGCAAAGAAAATGAATACTGATGAGGAGGATGAGCTGAACATTTCAGACAGCAAAGAAAACAGGTTTCACAGACTGAGTGAAAGAGGTCATTTTATTTCAAAAACTGGAGCATTCATGGTTCTCCCGGGGAGGAGGCACCATCTTAACTAAATAAAATGCCGTTTTGTTTTGTTTTCCCAGATGTTTAAAAAGGCCAATTCACACCTTATACAATTAACACCTGCATAATAGGTAATATACTATTGACTAGTGTAAATGAATAATTTTAGCTATAACTGGCTAGCTATCTCCTAGGAGAACCTGAGGATAAACCTAACTACCTGTTTCCTTGGACAATGTAAGAACACAGAATAATGGACGGCTGGGGAGGATGTTCTAACGCTTGCAACTTGTGTTTCCATGCGGGGGTGGAGCCAGTCATCTCTCCTGTAGCAGTCCTGAGTAAAGATGGTCAATGAGATGATCAGAGTCGATGAAGGATTCCGCAAATTTTGTATGCAAATTTATGTTGCCTGAAAAGAGACTGGCCTTGAGCGCTTCTTTCACTGCGCATACAGCTCGAAACGCTGTTCAGGATAGGTTGTACATGGCTCAGAGGAACATGCGGGAGGTGAAGGAATCATCAAGTAAGGAAATGGCGGGGGGGACCCCGAAGACAACGAGCAGTGCCAGGACACTTCTGAAAAGGTCATCTAGTCACTATGGGCTTCATTTAACAGGTTTTCTCCCGATTCACTGGGACTTTTATCTGTAAGGACTATGGCCCACTAGAACGCTTTTAGATGCACTTTCGATTTGCCAGCAATTGCAAAAGCACTAGGCTAGTGAAAGTCAATTGAGGCAAACCAACAGGAGCAATTCAAATTAGGGAAATCGCAAGGGCTGGTCCTGCAGCATTTTTTTGAGTGATTGGGCTCCAATACAAAAACCGAGTGATTTTGCCTCAAGAACCTAAAAAGGAGATTGCAAATCTCCCTGTAGACACAAGCGCCTCGATTCATAAAGCATTACCTCATGCGGTAATGCTGAAAACAACAGACTTTACCGACCACTTAGCAAAATGTCAATTCATAAAGGCTGTTACCGCATGAAAAGCTGACATTACCGACAAGGGAGCTAAATTACCGACTTGGCTGCAGTTACCGACAACACATGTCAGTAAATTGTCAGCAAATGTCAATTCATAAAGCCTTCAACAAGCGGTAAGCCTGGCGGTAGTTACCGACACCTCTGGTGAGGCGATAACAAGTTACCTACAGCTCTGACAGCTCTGATTAATGCAAAGTGCAGAGATCCGAAAGTCTGTTTGATTCATCTGTGGAGAGAGCCGGAGAGACGTCTGTGTGAATCATATCAGCAGGCAGGGAAAGACTGTGTGACTCATCTGTCTGAGTCATCAGTGGGAGAGCCAGAGAGAGCCGTCTGTGTGAGTCATTTCTGCTGGGCAAAGAGGGAATCGGGACACTGCTCTACTCTACCGCTCAATGGGCTGCGGTAATTTACCGACCTCCAAGGGCAGCTGGGGAAATCTTTATGAATTAGCACACAGACCGGGAAAATACCGAGTGCGGTATTTTCCCGACAAGATTTTTGTTATCGCACTGCTGTTTATGAATCGAGGCCAAGCACTAAAATAAAATCACTTAAAGAGGAGCTGT
This sequence comes from Hyperolius riggenbachi, assembly GCF_040937935.1. Classification (NCBI taxonomy): domain Eukaryota; kingdom Metazoa; phylum Chordata; class Amphibia; order Anura; family Hyperoliidae; genus Hyperolius; species Hyperolius riggenbachi. Next base: position 74,484,005 of record NC_090655.1, read on the forward strand.
CAGCCATACTATCTCAGAAACCCCCCCCCCCCCCCCACACACACACACACATATATACAGTGGGATGCGAAAGTTTGGGCAACCTTGTTAATAGTCATGATATTCCTGTATAAATCATTGGCTGTTACGATTAAAAAAAAGTGTCAGTTAAATGGAAGGTTCAGGCACAGGCATAAAAAAAATAAAAATAAAAAAAATAAAAATCTAAATCCACTTACCTGGGGCTTCCTCCAGCCCGTGGCAGGAAGGAGGTGCCCTCGGCGCCGCTCCGCAGGCTCCCGGTGGCCGACCTGGCCAGGCCGGCGGCCAGGTCGGGCTTCTTCTGCGCTCCAATCTGCGTTTCACACGGGCGCGATGATGTCATCGGACGTCCTCCGGGCTGTACTGCGCAGGCTCAGTAGCTCTGAGCTTGCGCAGTACAGCCCGGAGGTAGTCCGATGACGTCAGCGCGCACCAGTGAGATGCAGATTGGAGCGCAGAAGAAGCCCGACCTGGCCGCCGGCCTGGGCAGGTCGGGCGCGCCACCGGAGACCACCGGGAGCCTGTGGAGCGCTGCCTGCCACGGGCTGGAGGAAGCCCCAGGTAAGTGGATTTGGATTTTTTTTTTTTTTTTTTGCCTGTGCCTGAACCTTCCCTTAAACATATATAGGAGACACACACAGTGATATTTGAGAAATGAAATTAAGTTTATTGGATTTACAGAAAGTGCTCAATAATTGTTTAAATAAAATTAGGCAGGAGCATAAATGTCATTTTATTGATTCCAAAACCTTGAGGGCTGGAACCCACAGGAGCGCTTTTGGCAGCGTTTTGGCAGCACTGCGATACGCTAGCAGTTTGCCAAAACGCTGGGCTAATGTTAATGGATGGGGCAACTTCCACAGGAGCGTTTGCGTTTCTCAGAAACGCAAACGCAGGACGTGCAGCATTTTGGGAGCGTTAGCGCTTCAATGTAAAGTATTGAACCGCTAGCGGAAACGCTCAGCAAAACCTAAACTGAGCGGTTTTGCTAGCGTTTTGCGGTTCAGCACACTGTAACAAAATGAAAAATAATTCACAGGACCAATCAGGATAAAAACGCAAAACGCAAAACGCTAGGCACCCGCTGGGGAAAAAAATACAATGTTGCGAAACACGACCAAAAACGCGCATGAATCCGCTTGCAAACCGCTCAGACGAAACGCTAGCGGGTGCGTTTTGCGTTTGCGGTTTTCAGTGGGTTCCAGGCCTCAGAACTAATTATTGGAACTCAATTTGGCTTGGCAAGCTCAGTGACCCCTGACCTACATACACAGGTGAATCAAATTATGAGAAGGAGTATTTAAAGAGGAACTTCAGTGAAAATAATGTAATACAAAATGTGCTTAATTTTTTACAATAATTATGTATAAATAATTTAGTCAGTGTTTGCCCATTGTAAGATCTTTTAAATCCCAGATTTACATTCTGACATTTATTACATGGTGACATTTTTACTGTTGGCAGGGGAGTTTCTTGTGGAAGGGGTTTCACCCCAATATTAGCCATACAGCGCCCCCTGATGGTTTGTTTGTGAAAAGGAATAGATTTCTCATGTAAAAGGAGGTATCAGCTACTGATTGGGATAAAGTTCAATACTTGGTCAGAGTTTCTCTTTAATTGGTCAATTGTAAGTTTCCCTCTTAATTTTCACTAAAGAGTAGCAACATGGGGGTCGCAAAAAACAACTCTCAAATGACCTAAAGACAAAAAAAATTTCACCATCATGGTTTAGGGGAAGGATATGGAAAGCTGTCTCAGAGATTTCAGCTGTCTGTTTCCACAGTCAGGAACATATTGAGAAAATGGAAGACCACAGGCTCAGTTTAAGTTAAGGCTCGAAGTGGCAGACCAAGAAAAATCTCAGATAAACAGAAGCAACGAATGGTTAGAACAGTCAGTCAACCCACAGACCAGCACCAAAGAACTACAACATCTTCTTGCTGCAGATGGAGTCACTGTGCACAGTTCAACCATTCGGCACACTTTACACAAGAATATGCTGTATGCGAGAGTAATGCAGAGGAAGCCTTTTCTCCGTCCACAGCACAAACAGAGCACATTTGGACAAGCCAGCTTCATTTTGGAATAAGGTGCTGTGGACTGATGAAACCAAATTAAGTTATTTGGGCATAACAAGGGGCGTTATGCATGGAGGAAAAATACCACATCATTCCAAGAAAACCTGCTACCTACAGTAAAATATGGTGGTGGTTCCATCATGCTGTGGGGCTGTGTGGCAGGTGCAGGGACTGAGAATCTTGTCAAAGTTGTGGGACACATGGATTCCACTCATTATCAGCAGATTCTGGAGACCAATGTCCAGGAATCAGTGACAAAGCTGAAGGTGCGCCGGGGCTGGATCTTTCAACAAGACAACGACCCTAAACACTGCTCAAAATCCACTAAGGCATTCATGCAGAGTAACAAGTACAATGTTCTGGAATGGCCATCTTAGTCCCCAGACCTGAATATAATTGAAAATCTGTGGTGTGAGTTAAAGAGAGCTGTCCATGCTCGTAAGCTATCAAACCTGAATGAACTAGAGAAGTTTTGTAAAGAGGAATGGTCCAAAATACCTTCAAGCAGAATCCAGACTCTCATTGGAACCTACAGGAAGCATTTTGAGGCTGTAATTTCTGCAAAAGGAGGATCTACAAAATATTGATTTAACCACTTGCCGACCACCCACTACCAATAGGTGGCGGTAAAGTGGCACCCCTAGGACCGTGTAACACCGAACGGCGGCGGTACCTGGGGGACTGAGTAGCCAGGGATCACGTGCATAGATGCGTGCACATCCTCTGGCATTAGGCTCCGCCCACCCATGACATCAACCCACCAGTCAATTAGCAGCGCCGGCGGGTTGTTAACCCCCAATCTGCCCCATACAAAAAGTGTATAATACACTTTGTTAAGCTAACAAAGTGTATTATAAAGGCTGCCTCCTGCCCTGGTGGTCCCAGTGATCGAGGGACCACCAGGGTAGGAGGCAGCCCTTCTAGTAAACACTCAACCACACTGATCCTGCCTCCCCCCCGCCCCCTGATCGCCCACAGCACCCCTCAGACCCCCCCTGATCACCCCCTCAGACTACTGTTTGCACCCAATCACCCCCCTAATCACCCATCAATCACTCCCTGTCACTGTCAACGCTATATTTTAGATTAGGTCCTAAACTTCCCCCTGGGGGATCCTGATCACCCCCCCCCCCCCACACACACACACACACACCTCAGATCCTCCCCAGACCCTCCCCTGTGTACATCTATTCTCCCCTGTAATCACCCACTGATCACCTGTCAATCACCCATCAATCACCCCCTGTCACTGCTACCCATCAGATGAGACCCTGATCTGCCCCTTGTGGGCACCCAATTACCCGCCCACACCCTCAGATCGCCCTCAGACCCCCTCCCCCACCCCCAGTGCATTGCTTGCATCTCTTCCCCCCTCTAATCACACCCCGAGACACCCATCAATCACCTCCTGTCACCACCTAGCACACCTACCCATCAGATCAGGCCCTAATTTGCCCCGTGTGGGCTCCTGATCACTTGGCCGAACTCTCAGATCTCCTTCCAATCACCTCCCCAGTGCATTGATTGCATCTATTCTCCCCTCTAATCACCACCTGAGACACCCAATCAATCACCTCCTGTCACCCCTAGCACTCATATCCATCAGATCAGGCCCTAATCTGCCCCCTGTGGGCTTCTGATCACCCAGCCAAACCCTCACCCCACCGCAGTGACAGAATTTTTTTTCCTGATCACTGCTGGTCTCTACGACTTAAAGAGACTCTGAAGCGAGAATAAATCTCGCTTCAGAGCTCATAGTTAGCAGGGGCACGTGTGCCCCTGCTAAACCGCCGCAATAGCGACGCTAAACGGGGGTCCCTTCACCCCCAAACCCCCCACTGCGACACTTGGTCGCAGACTTGGTCGCTCCTGGAGGCAGGGCTAACGGCTGCAGCCCTGCCTCCAGTCGCGTCTATCAGCGGCGCATCGCCGCCTCTCCCCCGCCCCTCTCAGTGAAGGAAGACTGAGAGGGGCGGAGGAGAGGCGGAGATACGCACTGACAGACGCGCGTGGGGCAGGGCTGCGGCGGTTAGCCCTGCCCCAACCAGGAAGCGCTCCCCCGCATTACGGAGGGGATTTGGGGGATCAGGGACCCCTGTTAAGCCGCGGGATAGCGGCGGTTTAGCAGGGGCACACATGCCCCTGCTAACTCTGAGGTCTGAAGCGAGATTTATTCTCGCTTCAGACTCTCTTTAATTGTGGCTGCAACCAACAGTTATGCCACACAATACGCAACCGCCAATCCAAGAAGCTACCATGCCTAGCATGTTTGGTGGAAACCACTCCAAGTTTCCGAACGTAACATTTTTTGGGGCCTTCTCCTTAACATGGGTCTAGTCAAAAATAATGTATTGCGGTCTTATTGGTCTACGCATCTAATACATCACATGCCCATGTTCTCTGCTGCCATGTCCTGGTCACGATTTGAGAACATCCTGCGCTTCCTGCACTTCAGTGCCAATACAACCTGTCATCTAAGAGGCCACCCTGCTTATGACCGGTTCCACAAAATTCGGCACCTCATAGACCACCTGTCATCAAAATTTGCAGATGCTTATACCCCTGAACAGTCATTTTGAGGCATTTGGTTTCCAGACTATTCCTCACGGTTTTGGGCCCCTAAAATACCAGGGCAGTATAGGAACCCCACATGTAACCCAAGGTATTCCGTTAGGAGTATAGCGAGTTCATACAAGATTTTATTTTTTGTCACAAGTTAGTGGAAAATGACACTGAAAAAAAATAAAAATCAATTTCTGCTAACTTGTGACAAAAAATAAAATCTGTGAACTCACCGTACTCCTAACGGAATACCTTGGGGTGTTCCCTTTCTAAAATGGGGTCACTTGTGGGGTTCCTATACTGCCCTGGCATTTTAGGGGCCCTAAACAGTGAGGAGTAGTCTAGAAACCAAATGCCTCAAAATGCCCTGTAAAATCCTAAGGCTGCTTTCACATTAAGAGGTTACAGGCGCACGTTAGTGCAGCCTGTAACGCAGCCCCACCGCACAGTAATGAAAAATCAATGGGCTGTTCACAGTGCCCACGTTGCGTTACATTGTAACACATGTAGCACATCCGTTGAGTGCTGCATGCTGTGCGTTATGCGCGGCTAAGCCGCGTTAGACTGTTTGCACATGCTCAGTAGTGTTGGGGAGGAGTGGAGAGCGGCCAGGCACATGGCTAATTAATATTCACTGCACAATGTGACGTGCATTGTTTACTTCCTGGAGCGGCCGCTCTGTGCGCCGATTGGCCGGGCGGGAGCACGTGATGCCGAATGCGTCCAAGAGTACGCATCACGGACGCCAGAGTGAGCTGCACAACGCGGCTCACTCTGACGTCCACATCAGAGAGCACGAGGCGTTGAGTTAGGGGCACGTTATGTGCCCTATAACGTCCCCTAAACGCAACGTCCTGGTGTGTAAGTAGCCTAAAGGTACTTATAGGACTTTGGGCCCCTTAGCGCACCTAGACTGCAAAAAAGTGTCACACATGTGGTATCGCCGTACTCAGGAGAAATAGTAGAATGTGTTTTGGGGTGTATTTTTACACATACCCATGCTGGGTGGGAGAAATATCTCTGTAAATGGACAATTGTGTGTAATCAAAAAAAAAAAAAAAAAAAAAAAAAAAAAACTCATTTACAGAGATATTTCTCCCACCCAGCATGGATATGTGTAAAAATACACCCCAAAACACATACTATTTCTCCTGAATATGGCGATACCACATGTGACACTTTTTTGCAGTCTAGGTGCGCTAAAGAGCCCAACGTCCTATGAGTACCTTTAGGCTTTACAGGGGTGCATACAATTTAGCACCCCCCAAAATGCCAGGACAGTAAACACACCCCACAAATGACCCCATTTTGGAAAGTAGACACCCCAAAATAGTCAGAGAGGGGCATGGTGAGTCCATGGCAGATTTCATTTTTTTTGTCACAAGTTAGCAGAAATGGAAACTTTTTTTATTTTTTATTTTGTCACAAAGTGTCATTTTCCGCTAACTTTTGACAAAAAAAAAAAAAAACCTTCTATGAACTCACCATGCCTCTTAGTGAATACTTTGGGATGTCTTCTTTCCAAAATGTTGTCATTTGGGGGGTATTTATACTATCCTGGATTTCTAGCACCTCATGAAACCTGACAGATGCTCAGAAAAGTCAGAGATGCTTCAAAATGGGAAAATTCACTTTTTGCACCATAGTTTGTAAATGCTATAGCTTTTACCCAAACCAATAAATATATACTTATTGGATTTTTTTTATTAAAAGACATGTAGCACAATAAATTTAGACAAATATGTATACAGAAATGTTACTTTATTTGAAAAATGTCAGCACATAAAGTAAAAAATCTTTTTGACAAAATTCATGTCTTTTTTGATGAATATAATAAAAACAAAAAAAAAAAAATCACAGCAGCAATCAAATAGCACCAAAAGAAAGCTGTATTAGTGACAAGAAAAGGAGGTAAAATTCATTTAGGTGGTAGATTGTATGACCGAGCAATAAACCGTTAAAGCTGCAGTGGTCTGAATGGAGAAAAAAAAAAAAAAAAAAAGTCTGGTCCTTAACCACTTTGTCCTCCTGGATGTAGAGCTACGTCCAGGAGGCTATGTGCGCTCCCGCGGCCGATCATGCGCTCCCAGCCGCAGATAGTTAGCCCAGGAATCAATGAATCGGGCCATGGTGCCCGATCACTGATTCCTCTCCCCTGCAGAAAAAGCAACAGCTTCTCTCGGAAGCCTTTTGTAACGATTTGTGTCAGCAAGAAACAGAGTTCTGATTATTAGGTGATCTGCAGTATCACCTATAATGCAGATATATACCTGATTATATGGTGATCTGCAGAATCACCTATAATTCAGGTATATCAGACAGCTGATGTGACAGCAATAGCAAGTATAGTGATTGGTGCAACAGTAGTACTGATAGGTTTAGCTATACCTCACCAGAGGAGCTGGTGGGTACTAACAGTACAGCGCCCCTCACCAAAGTCAAGGGCCCTCTGGTGAGAGTAGAGTGGTCAGACTAATCGGGTTGGCAACAGACAGACAGATGCAGTACAAAATCGGAAGGCAGAGACAAGAAGGTTAAACAGGCAGAGTCGGCAGCAAGATCAGATGGGCAGAGGTACAGAATCACTGAGCAGAAGAGTAGTCAGAACGAGCCAGAGTCATGCACAAATAATAACACAGCAATGAATAATCTTTATAGCTATCAAACAATTCCTATCTTGTGTGAAATCCCCGGTTTCCTCCCGGATCAAAGCACACCGGAACTAAGGTCTGAGCGCTAACACCAAGTATTCGCAACAGCAGACAAGTTGCGAGTGATTCAGCTTGGCTTATGAAGCAGAGGAGACCCCTCCGTCACGCCTACTCCTCTCAGCCAATGAGGAGCCGCGAGTGTCTCCTCTGACGTCAGCCGACCGGCCGGTCAGCTGACGCGCCTCCTCCCCGCATAAAGGTCCTGACTGTGCGCGCGCGATAAGGCAACCTTATGTGCAGCTGACAAACCCGTCCTCGGCGTGCTAGACGCCCGAGGTACGGATAGATTCCTAGTCAGAGAGCTGGAGGCAGCTGCGGTGGTAGCGCTGTTCACCGCAACTGTTTCTCTTGTTACACCTTTCTTTTTCTGCCTCCTACATCCCGCTACGTCCCTCTAAGCGTACATGTTACGCTTAGCGTGAAGTCAAGTAAACAAACCTAAGGTTGCCAACTTGTGGCCAAAAAGTAAAACTACATCTACATTAAAAAAAAAAAAAAAAAAAAATTACTATTTACATCCCACCCTCCCAAAAATACCCAAATAAAATGTTTAATATAAAAAAAAAAAAAAAAAACAACAACAACAACAACAACATAATAAAAAAAAGGTCTAAACTTTTTAAATATGTACCGTATGTATAGATGAAATATCTTTTTTATTATTATTATTATAAAGCTTGTAAATAGTGATGGATGCAAAACGGAAAAAATGCACTTTTATTTCCAAATAAAATATTGTCGCCAAACATTGTAATAGGGACATAATTTAAAGAGAGTCTGAAGCGAGAATGAATCTCGCTTCAGACCTCATAGATAGCAGGGACATGCGTGCCACTGCTAAAACGCCGCTATCCCGCGGCTTAACGGGGGTCCCTTCACCCCCAAATCCCCTCCGTACAGCGGGGGAGTGCTTCCGAATTGGGGCAGGGCTATCAGCCGCGTACCTCCGCCTCTCCCCCGCCCCTCTCAGTCTTCCTTCAATGAGAGGGGCGGGGAGAGGCGGCGATGCGCGTCTGATAGACGCAACTAGAGGCAGGGCTGCAGCCGTTAGCCCTGCCTCCAGGAAGAAAAAAATTCAAGACCAAGTTGACGACCAAATCTTGCGGGGGTGGGTTTGGGGGTGAAGGGACCCCCGTTTAGCCACGGGATAGCGGCGTTTTAGCAGGGGCACACATGCCCCTGCTTACTATGAGCTCTGAAGCGAGATTTATTCTCGCTTCAGAGTCTCTAAACGGTGTAATAACCGGGACAAATGGGCAAATACGTGGGTTTTAATTATGGAGGCATGTATTATTTTAAAACTATAATGGCCGAAAACTGAGAAATAATGAATTTTTTCCGTTTTTTTTCTTATTCTTACTGTTAAAATGCCTTTACAGTAAAGTAGCCCTTAGCAAAATGTACCACCCAAAGACAGCCTAATTGGTGTTGGAAAAAAAACAAGATATAGATCAGTTCATTTTGATTAGTGATAAAGTTATAGGCTAATGAATGGGAGGTAAACATTGCTCGGATGCATAAAGTGAAAACGACTGAGGGCTGGAGTGGTTAAGGGGTTTTAAGACTGCAGTCCTTAACCTGCTGAGCGGTCTGGACGAGCTCAGCTCGTCCAACACCGCCAGAGGCTGCCGCTCAGGCCCTGCTGGGCCGATTTTCACCAAATAAAGTGCAGCACACGCAGCCGGCACTTTGCCAGCCGCGTGTGCTGCCTGATCGCCGCTGCAGCGCGGCGATCCGCCGCGTGCAGCGGCGAAAGAGGGTCCCCCCAGCCGCCCGAGCCCAGCGTAGCCGGAACAAACAGTTCCGGCCAGCGCTAAGGGCTGGATCGGAGGCGGCAGACGTCAGGACGTCGGCTGACGTCCATGACGTCACTCCGCTCGTCGCCATGGCGACGAGGGAAGCGAAACACGGAGGGCCGCTCATTGCGGCCTTCCATGTTATTTCTTGCCGCCGGAGGCGATCAGAAGATCGCCTCCGGAGCGCCCTCTAGTGGGCTTTCATGCAGCCAACTTTCAGTTGGCTGCATGAAATAGTTTTTTTTTTATTAAAAAAAAAAACCCTCCCGCAGCCACCCTGGCGATTTAATCAGAACGCCAGGGTGGTTAAGTGGTTAATTTCTTTTTTGTGGTGCCCAAATTTATGCACCTGCCTAATTTTATTTAAACAATTATTGCACACTTTCTGTAAATCCCCTAAACTTAATTTCACTTCTCAAATATCACTGTGTGTGTCTCCTATATGATATATTTAATTCATATTTTTTATCGTAACAACCAACAATTTATACAGGAAAATCATGACGATTAACAAGGTTGCCCAAACTGTCGCATCCCACTGTAAGTAGATAAATACTTGCTCTACTTACATAACTTATGTATTGCACTGTCCACGTTTTGATTTCACTGATTTTTCTACAGTAAAAACATTTTTAACTGTGTCTATTTTTGAAGCCAATCCTGATGTAATTTCCTCCCTTACTCTTTTCTGCCCGATTTGCCCGCCCTTGACTATAGAAAATACATTGTCTCAGCATTGGAAATATTGGCCAAATCAGAGAGGAACAGAGGTGTGGGAGGGGAAAACAGGAGGGAAAGAGGCTTCAGCCAATCAGGCTGCATTAGTTAAAGGAAAACTTAAGTTGTCAAGAACCGGCCCGCGGCACGCCTGCGTATACGGTTCCCGACTGCGGGTTTGACCAGATTAAGCGGGGAACAGCCTTATTTAAGCTACAAACAAGGCTGGAACCCCTCAAAACACCTCTCACTGCCACCACTAGCGTTGCTAGACACTTCCACTCTGCTGTCGAGTCCTCAGCGCGCACTCCGCGTTTTCGTATTTGGGTCAGCTTTGCGCTTAGGCCAAATACGGGAACGCCACGCACCCACACACACACACACAGTTGCAATCTTACACTGTCGTGAAGCAAAGACCCACTAACAGTCGTTCCGAACGATACTGTTAGCTACTCGCACTGGCGTTGTTCGTACGTTGGGTCAGCTGCGCGCTTAGGCCAACGTATGACAAACGCCCCCACACACAATGCAATTACAATTTCCTACGGTAGTGTTGCTCAAGCGTACAATTAGGCATGAACTTATACACGGTTACACTTCAGTCTCTTCTAGGCTATGAGTGTTAGTTTAGTACGGCAGAAGTCAAACTTATTAAATAATAATTTAATATTTCAGAAAAAACATAAAACAGTGCAGAACTGAATATATACAAAAAGATTACAAAAAAACAAAGTAAAAATAGTTACAAGATAAAATGTACAAAGATAACACACAAAGCGATTTTGCTTACCAAAATAAACGGGAAATAAACGTACCAGCGTATCGATCTGGTGTTGTTGCGGGCGGTACGCACTTCTGGTCAGGAACCAGGTTAGTTCTAGCCGTGTGAGCTACCTCCAAGAACTACAAGTTGTGGCTATCCTAGCTGCGGTTTTATACTATGAAATACGCCTGGAGGCTGTAAGCCTGTGTGGACGGGGGGAAGCTAGATTTAATAACATCCTCAGACATAATTTGATTTCCCAGAGATCTGACATCCACATGTGAACAGTGTCCTATACAACAAAAGACTTTGTTAACCTCCCATCTCCCCAGGTTACAGGTGACAATTGATTAAGGCTTTCACATTGCAGCAGGATGTCCTGTGTGATCTGCTTCAAAGCAACTGTCTGATTAAGTGTTTCCTAATTACCTGTTTTCTGGCTGTCCAGAGGAACTGTATGCTAATGTCCCAGCCCCCTGCTTCCAGAGATATTCAATTTCCACAGGTAAAAAATGGTATCAAAAGGACTTCACCCATTTCTAATAGCCTGTCATGTACATTTCAGAGGTTCCTGTGTTAGTCTCCAGACACTGGTCCTCTGGCTTAGTGTATTGAGACAATGGGCCATCTCCTGAGTTCAAACAGCCAGGCAGATAATCCCATTAGCACTCTCAGAGGAACTGCATACAGACTCAAAGCACCTCATGGTCAAGACAATCACCCATTTCCTGGCCCCAAGCAACTCAAGGTAACAGCTCCCTTCTGGCAGACTTACACGGAACACAGGCAGAAAAATGAAAGAATATATTCCTTTATTCCTAACATCATCAGCACCCCAATATCTCTCCACACCTCCGCCGTTAACTTGGTGCAAGGCAGACGATCTTCCCAGATCATCCTGCCAGCACCTACACTGTTGGTTCTGCTTGACGGGACAGCCCGTCCGCATTCCCATGATTGCTCCCCTTCCAGATGGCGCTGGCAGGTGAATCTAACGCATCATCCTGCCAAAGCCTACATTGACGGCCTGGCCGGGTGGGGAAACCCTTTAGCATCCTCAGGAGGGTTCCCCACCTGTCAGTTAGCTCCAAGCTACACGACTGGAAAGCTAGGTCAGGTTGCTGCAATGTGTCGTTGCCCTTGGCAACCTGACGTAACCAACCAGGGGAATGTGGGTCAGTGGCGACCGTGAATTCGCAACCATAGAGACTGTGCTGCAACTGGGGAAGGGTTCCAACCGTCGCTACACGCACTCTCTCTATAGTGGCAGGAGCTATCTCTCGGTCCCTTTGGGGAACGAGTATCTGCCGGTCTGCCTCCTCCACTTCGGACAGCTCCGAGGGAATAACTTCCCAGAACCCTCTCAACCTGCCCCTCCCAGCTGGTGACCTGCTGGCTAGCCCCCTGAGCTCTTCCAGGCTGCTGTCAAATCGAACAGCCCCAGAGAGCTCAGTGCTGCCTGTCACACATTCTAGGAAGGCTGCAGACGGAGAGGCTCCTGGGCCATCCGGGCCAGGTTCCGAATTGGATGTGGCTGACCCAGCAACATTTGCCACTTCGGTGGACAGTCCCTCTGCTGTAGACCCGCTAGCACTGCGGGTTACCACTGCAGCTGAGGGAGTGCCCACCTTACACACATCATAAATCACGTCACATTTTGTCTTAAAACCATCTGAAGGGGAAAGATCTGGCCTGGTGCCGTCTGCCCCTTCAGTGGACAGTCCATCTGCTGCAGCCCAGCGAGCACGGCTGGTTACTCCTGCAGCTGACTGAGTGTCCACCTGACACACAGCATTATGTAGCACAACACATATGCCATCAGCATTATCATCCCTACATATATTGTCATTTGGGACATCACATAAAACCTCCACATTATCTGTATCATTACACACATTGCTACTCAGCACTTCACAATTATCATCAACAGTTCCTGCATCGATCGCCTCGATAGTCCGTGCGTCATAAATGACATCATCAGTTTCTGCATTCTCTGTGTCAACAGGTCCCACTCCAGGCCTAGGCACTGGAGACTCACTAGGGCTGGCTCCTAGTACACAGTCCATAGCCCCTGGGGCCTCTCCAGCACTCCCCACTTGCACAGCACTATCAAACAGTACCTTGCAAGAGTCCAGAACTTCTGCTGGGGATGCAGGCTCCACAGGGTTTGGAGTAGGCTCATACCGGGCCACTAACCGTCCCAGGTCAGTACCCAGCAAAACGTTGGTGGGGATTTTGTCAGTTACCCCAACTTCTTTCAGTCCGCTGCCGGCCCCCCAATTCAGGTGGACCAAGGCGGTGGGTATGGCTGGGGTGACACCCCCAATTCCTCTGACAGCAATCATTTTCCCAGGTATGTACTGCTCCGGGTTCACAAGCTGGGGATGTATGAGAGTCACTTCTGCTCCAGTGTCTCTCAGCCCAGTGGCAACTGTACCCCCAACCGTGACAAGCTGCAGATTCTCTGCATAGCCAGTAGCATTCCTGGTAGCACACAAAGCCGTTGGGACTTCACTGGGGTTTGAGGCCTCACTGGATTTTGGGGCCTCCCTCTTCCTCTCTGGGCAAGTCGTGCTGATATGACCCACCCTGTCACATACAAAGCATTTCCGAGTGTCATGTTGCTTGAATCCAGGAGACAGCGGTGCTTGCCTCCTCTGGGTGCTGGGTGAAACAGGTTTAGCAATCTGTTCTCCTCTCCAGCTGGGCGTAGTAGTCCTCCGGGACTCAGGTGCTCTATGGGCGGTGTAGGAATCGGCCATTTCCGCAGCCTCATCCACTGTCTTTGGTTCTCGATCCAGCACAAACAGCCGGACCTCAACAGGACAGGTGTGGAGGAACTGGTCTTTTATCATCAGTTCCTGCAGGGCATCTAAAGTTTCCACTGACAGTCCTTTTACCCACTGCTGGAAGGCAGTGCGCAGGTTGCAAGCATGATCCAGGTAGCTGTCATTAGGACCTCGCTGCACTGTCCTGAAACGTTTGCGATACACTTCTGGCGTGAGGTGGTATCGCGCAATAATGGCTTTCTTAATTGCCTCAAAGTCTGTTTCTTCCTCCTGGGGGAGACTCACAAACGCCTCCAGGGCCTTGCCTCTCAGCCCTGGTGTGAGGTATCTTGCCCACTGCTCACGGGGCACCCCATACTGCCGACAAGTCCTTTCAAACCCCTGTAGGAAAGTGTCTATGTCAGAGTCCTTGTCCATAGCGGGGAACTTATCCAGGGGGATTCTGTGGACTCGCTCACCTTCGCGTTCTGCGGGTCCAGCAGACCGGTTCTGCTGCTGAAGTTTAGCCAGCTCCAGCTGGTGTTGCCGTTCAGCTCTTCCCTCCTCTGCCCGGAGTCTGTCCCTCTCGGCCTGGAGTCGCTGGGCAGCTTGTTCCCTCTCTGCTTGCCGATGTTCCAGAATCAGCTTTAGGCGCAGTTCGGGCTCAGCCGAACCTAGTAGCTGTAGGTCGGCTTCCAGAGATGTCATCTCCGTGTTAGGTGGATCATCCAGGACATCGTCTCCACTCGCATCCTGTGGCGGGAGCGATTCCTCCTCTGGCGTGTCGTGAGCTGCATCTGCTGACGTTGAAGCACGGGCTCGTTCTGCCTCATCATGCTCCTCGAGCGCACGAACTAACTGCTCCTTAGTCTGGCCGCTCACCGTCTCGATGCCTTTGTGCTCACACAGGTTGAGTAGTATCTCTTTGTTTTGCCTTGCATAGCTGGATGCTTTCTGAGCCATCGTGTTGCACAAAATAAAAAGAAAAAAAAAAGGGGGGGAGGGAAAGCAAACACCAAGTGTGTATCTTTGAACAAAAAAAAAAACGTATATAGATTCTGCACTGAGTAGACTTCTGTAGGCTAGTTGCTTCTAGCAAGCTTCCAGCCTTTAGTACTCAGAATAGCGAGCTAAACTGCGTACTAATGTACTAAACGATGCCACCACTGCCAGCCAATTATGTCAAGAACCGGCCCGCGGCACGCCTGCGTATACGGTTCCCGACTGCGGGTTTGACCAGATTAAGCGGGGAACAGCCTTATTTAAGCTACAAACAAGGCTGGAACCCCTCAAAACACCTCTCACTGCCACCACTAGCGTTGCTAGACACTTCCACTCTGCTGTCGAGTCCTCAGCGCGCACTCCGCGTTTTCGTATTTGGGTCAGCTTTGCGCTTAGGCCAAATACGGGAACGCCACGCACCCACACACACACACAGTTGCAATCTTACACTGTCGTGAAGCAAAGACCCACTAACAGTCGTTCCGAACGATACTGTTAGCTACTCGCACTGGCGTTGTTCGTACGTTGGGTCAGCTGCGCGCTTAGGCCAACGTATGACAAACGCCCCCACACACAATGCAATTACAATTTCCTACGGTAGTGTTGCTCAAGCGTACAATTAGGCATGAACTTATACACGGTTACACTTCAGTCTCTTCTAGGCTATGAGTGTTAGTTTAGTACGGCAGAAGTCAAACTTATTAAATAATAATTTAATATTTCAGAAAAAACATAAAACAGTGCAGAACTGAATATATACAAAAAGATTACAAAAAAACAAAGTAAAAATAGTTACAAGATAAAATGTACAAAGATAACACACAAAGCGATTTTGCTTACCAAAATAAACGGGAAATAAACGTACCAGCGTATCGATCTGGTGTTGTTGCGGGCGGTACGCACTTCTGGTCAGGAACCAGGTTAGTTCTAGCCGTGTGAGCTACCTCCAAGAACTACAAGTTGTGGCTATCCTAGCTGCGGTTTTATACTATGAAATACGCCTGGAGGCTGTAAGCCTGTGTGGACGGGGGGAAGCTAGATTTAATAACATCCTCAGACATAATTTGATTTCCCAGAGATCTGACATCCACATGTGAACAGTGTCCTATACAACAAAAGACTTTGTTAACCTCCCATCTCCCCAGGTTACAGGTGACAATTGATTAAGGCTTTCACATTGCAGCAGGATGTCCTGTGTGATCTGCTTCAAAGCAACTGTCTGATTAAGTGTTTCCTAATTACCTGTTTTCTGGCTGTCCAGAGGAACTGTATGCTAATGTCCCAGCCCCCTGCTTCCAGAGATATTCAATTTCCACAGGTAAAAAATGGTATCAAAAGGACTTCACCCATTTCTAATAGCCTGTCATGTACATTTCAGAGGTTCCTGTGTTAGTCTCCAGACACTGGTCCTCTGGCTTAGTGTATTGAGACAATGGGCCATCTCCTGAGTTCAAACAGCCAGGCAGATAATCCCATTAGCACTCTCAGAGGAACTGCATACAGACTCAAAGCACCTCATGGTCAAGACAATCACCCATTTCCTGGCCCCAAGCAACTCAAGGTAACAGCTCCCTTCTGGCAGACTTACACGGAACACAGGCAGAAAAATGAAAGAATATATTCCTTTATTCCTAACATCATCAGCACCCCAATATCTCTCCACATAAGTGAACTATAAAAAATGAGATTTACTCACCTGGGGCTCCCCTCAGCCCTCAGCAGCCGATCGGTGCCCTCGCAGCCCCGCTCTGACGCTCCTGCACCCGCCGGCGAACACTTCTGGTTTGGCCGTCACTGGCCGACAGGCATGGGAACGCGAGTGATTGTTTGCGTTCCCAGCCTGTATATCGCCCCCTATGCTGCTATTGCGACCAGCTGGCCGCAATAGCAGCATAGGGGGCGATATACAGGCTGGTAACGCGAAGAATCACTTGCGTTCCCATGCCTGTCAGCCGGTGACGGCCAAACCGGAAGTGTTCGCCGGCGGGTGCAGGAGCATCTGAGCGGGGCTGTGAGGGCACCGATCGGCTGCTGGGGGTTGAGGGGAGCCTCAGGTGAGTAAATCTCATTTTTTATAGTTCACTTAAGTTTTCCTTTAAGTCTGAGGGAAAGTAGAGAAGCAAAAAAAACACCTGGCATACCCTGCAACTTCCTTTTTGTGTACCAAATTTTGTGTGTACCAAATAAGAGAGTTAGGTAAACTGGGGAATGAAAATTTATCAACAGGACAAGTAATAATGATTTTAACTTTTGGATTGCCTGGTTAGCATCCTTATTACTTGTTTAGATCGGATGTTTCAGAAAAAAAAATCTGACAAGATTATCTGCATGCCAGTTTGAGGTGTACGATTCTGACACTACTGACCCGAAAGATCAGCAGGACTGCCAAGCAACAGGTTGTGTTTAAATACCTCAAGACTGCATCACATCACTGGGCGTGATCGCGGCGGCAGCCCAGGACTGCCTAACGCCCTGGGGCTGGCTACTGCAGGAGATCGCGTGCAGGCTGCGCACGCATCTCCTGCTTGGAAGGCGGAGCTCCGCCTTCAGTCTCCCAGTGGCGATTGCCGCTCGGAGACTGTTACACGGCGAAACCGCTGTATTTTTACTTAGTACAGAGCTGCGATCTGCAGCAGCGCTGTACTGGGGACAGCCGTGTGAAACTGGCTGGCTGCAGGGAGGGAGGAAAAAAAAAATAAGAAAAAAACACACCCAGGAGGAGCGATCAGACCCCACCAACAGGGGGGTTTCGAGAATCACTAGTGTGCTGTGTTGTGTGGCCCTGCAGCTTGGCCTTAAAGCTGCAGTGGCCTATTTTGACAAAACTTTAGGGGTGGTCTTTAGGGGTGGGGTTTAGCACTGTGGTCCTCAAGTGGTTAAAAGGAAATAAATATGGCAGCCTCTATAGCCCTCTCACTTCAGGTTCTCCAAGTTATAAGGAGATATTAAAGCTATATTAAAAGTGAAGAGTGAGGTATGGCAAGTCCAATGAAAGATTATCTGCAAACTTGTCCCAGCTACAGAGAATACAAACAAACTTTCTTTTACTCCTAAAAAAACATTTACGTGAAAGAAGAAAGTTGGAACAAAGCGGCTTTGTAGGCCGCCTCTTCTACACGGAGCTGATTCTATGTCAAATACACTATACTCTGTGTTACGTTCTACCAGCTCCTTGTAAGAACACAAAGTTCATTCAGGAACTGCCCTTATTCTGAGTGCTTTGAACTTCCACTCCTGGAAATAATTATGTGTCCAAACACTGACTACCCTCATTCCCCATTTTCCCCTTGCAGACTGTGGCCTTTTTTTATTTTTTTCCCCAAAACTAACTTTGTATTTTGATTAAAGAAATCGAAGTAATACTAAAAAGGAACAGAGTCTCTTCTTCACTAAGTATGGATTCCAAGAACTGTATATAAAACAGTCATCTGCATTTACAGTAAGCCTGCACTGGGAAATTACAGAATAGAGACAACTTTTAAATTGGGGCAACTTAAAGAGGAACTGTAGTGAAAACAATAAAATTGCTTATTCATTTATAGATTTAGTCAGTGTTTGTCCATTGTAAAATCCTCTCCCTGATGTACAGTCTGACATTTATCGCTATTGGTGACATCTTTAGTTCTGCCAGGTGAGCTGTACGGAATGTTCGTTGCTGAGAGTTCTATGCACAGAGGGAGCTCTTGCTTGCGAGACAGTTGGAAAAACACTTCAGGTCCGTCTTCTGACGGCGCCGAAGTTACTCCCTGTGCGCTGCTATAGCCGTGATTCCTATTACGGCGCCGGCAGCGCCCAAGTCTCCTGCGCTGGAGCAACCATGTGCGCTCCAAGGTCTCACCTCCCCCCCCCCCCCCCCCCGTTCCAGCAATTTAATTGCCCAGAGTCAAATCCGCTTGTCTAGAAGCACCCATGGCCTTACACGAGTGCGTAGACATTGGGCAGGCGTATGTTTCAGGCCGTGCATGCGCAGTAAATGTGTAGGAGTGCCTTTTACTGTGCAAGCATGCAGTATACAGTACAATGAATGTATGCTTTACTGCCACTGTAAACAAACAGCATGCTGTGCGTTATTCCGACAGAAACCTCCACACTGCTCTACTGATGTGAACCGGTCACCAAAACTTAGCTGCATACTGTGGCGTTGAAATGCGTTTACCGGTATACTGTCCATTTTAATGGAATGCAACAGTCTCTGGTGTATGAAGGTTTTTTTTTGTCATTAAAGAGGAACGCCAGTAAAAATAATGTAATAAAAAAGTGCTTCATTTTTACAATAATTCTGTATTAATGATTTAATAAATGTTTGCCCATTGTAAAATCTTTTAAATCCCTGATTTACATTCTGACATTTATTACATGGTGACATGTTTACTGTTGGCAGGTGATGTAGCTGGTGCTTGCTTTTTTGGTAGTTAGAAACAGCTGTAAACAGCAATTCCCCACAATGCAACAAAGTTCACAGACAGGAAACTACCAGGAGTACCACGGTCTTCAGAGTTTCTTGTGGGAGGGGTTTCACCACAATATCAGTCATACAGCGCCCCCTGATGGTCTGTTTGTGAAAGTAATATATTTCTCATGTAAAAGGGGGTATCAGCTACTGATTGTGATAAAGTTCAATTCTTGGTTGGAGTTTCTCTGTAAGCTCTCATACAGACACATCTTGAACTAATGAACTTATTTTCTGCCCCCTGTACTCTAATGTGGCAGAGAAAAACACATTGGTGAAAGGAATACGGAGGCTGATGTGTATTTCCTTTAAAATAATGCACATTGCCTGGCCTGCTGATCCTCTGCCTCTAGTATTTTAAGCCATAGACCCTGAACAAGCATCCACATCGAATGTCTATGACAAATCTGACGAGTAGCTGCATGCTAGTTTCAGGTGTGTGATTTAGATCCTACTGACCAGAAAGATCAGCAGCACTGCCAGGGAACTGGTATAAAAGGAAATAAATATGGCAGCTTCCATAAGTCTCACACCTCGGGTTTCTTTTAACAGCTTCTAAATAGTTGTCGGTAAAAGCTTGGTCACAGTGTTCAGTGCAGCCAACTCACTGCCCATTCTATGGGCCTGTTCACATCTCTGCATTGTAACTGATCACATTATTCTGGCTGGGTTCACATAAGACATAGCGTGAAAATGTAGCGTTTTAGGATGGTACGTTTTGCATGGTTTGTGAGTTCACATCAGAGATCTTTGTTTGAATTAAAAAACGCAATGCATCTGCGTTACCATAGACTTTAATTATGTGCGTTTTGGCAGCCAGCCTGCATATTATGCAACACTACCAGCATTTGTGAAACACATACTGTACAAATGCAGTGAAGCGCAGCTTGTTCCGCGTCCCATAGACTAACATTGCTGCATAAAACGCAGTGTTTCCCGCTACACTGGCGTTTCTGCTATGTGTGCACACAGCCTCCATCTCGCTGCATGCAGGCTTTGTATTACAGTCTATGTCCAGTCTCCAGTTTACAGTCATAATGCATGCATTATGCAACAGTGAATCCAATTATGCTACAATCCAACTGTAGAGAAAACAATCTTAACCTCCTGGGCGTTACAGACGAGCTCAGCTCATCCACTAACGCCACAGTGCACTGCTCAGGCCCTGGTGGACCGATTTGCACAAATTTTTTTTCAAACACACAGCTAGCACTTTGCTAGCTGCGTGTTTTTTGCGATTGCCGCGAAAGAGCCCCCCCCCCCCCGCAGACCCCTTGCGCAGCCTGGCCAATCACCGCCAGGCTGCGCTATGGGGTGGATCGAGACTCCGACGTCGATGACGTCATCGTGATCGTCGCCATGGCGACGGGGGAAGCCCATACAGGAAATCCCGTTCAGAACGGGATTTCCTGTTGGGTATTTGCGCCGGCGGCGATCAGAGGGGTGGGTGGGAAAGCAAAGGGAGGGGGAGGGGAAAGCATGTAGCTAGCGCTAGGCTAGCTAAATGTTGAAAAAAAAAATAGCTTCAAAAAACCCTCCGCGGCCGTGCGGCGCAATAAATCAGAATGCCAGGGAGGTTAAAGGACAACTATAACGGTAGGGATATGGAGGCTACCATATTTATTTCCTTTTTAAAAATAACAGTTGCCTGGCTATCCAGCTGATCCTCTAACTCTAATTCTTTTAGCCATAGACCCTGAACAAGCATAGCAGCAGATCAGGCGTTTTACATTATTGTCAGATCTGGTATTGTTTAAAGGTAATAAATATGTCCTTTAAGGCTACTTTCCCACCAAGACACTGCGTTTTTGGGGACGTTATGGTCGCATAACGTGCCCCTAACGCAACGCATAGTGGTGTTGAAGTTGGACGTCAGATTGAGCTGCGTTATGCAGCTCTCAAAGCAGCCGCTCCAGGTTAGTGATAGGAAGTCCAGATCTTTTTAAGGATTCAGATCACTTGAATCAGATCATTGAAAAGATCCGGATCTTTGAACCGAATCATTTTACTAGGGAAGCAGACTGGGTGAAATGACTAGCAGGACAGGACTTTCCCTGCACTGTACATTCTGTATGTTCCGGTTTCTTCCATACAGACATCCACTGTGAACCGAATCTTTCATTGTGATGATCCGGATGATTCGACTCAAAAAAGATCCAAGTCAAATGAACGATTCGTTCATGATCCGGACAACACTACAGTCCCACCATGAGTCACCACAGTGCAGTGAATATTAATCAGCCATGTGGCTGGCTGCAGAGGAGGAGGGGAGACCTCCTCCTCCAACATTACTGAGCATGTGCAAACAGTCTAACGTGGCTTAGCCCAGCATAACGTACAGCATGCAGCACTTTGTTTAAACGTGCAGCGTTACTATGTAACGCAACGTGGGCACTGTGAACAGCACATTGATTTTACAGTGCTGTGAGTTAGGCTGCGTTACTGACTGCTGTAACGTGGGACTTTAACGTCCCACTGTGAAATCAGCCTAAAGGACAACTGTAGTGAGAAGAATATAGAGGCTGCGGTATGTATTTCCTTTTCAACATTACCAGTTGCCTGGCAGCCTGCTAATCTATTTGGCTGCAGTAATGTCTGAATAACACCAGAAACAAGCATGCAGCTCATTTTGTCAGATCTGGCAGTGCACATTTATCGGCTTGAAGACGGGCAAATGCCTAAACAGCATACGACCAGGGTCTGTCGCCATGATTTGAGACACATTTTCTTTGGATTGTGGACTTTGGACTCTACTCCCTCACCGACTCTCCATACAAGGTGGCCAGCAGGCATTTGATGGACTGGGGGTGTCTGACGCCTATCTACTGTGAGTTTCTGGTCCTTGTTCAACACGAATTGTACTATATGGAAAGCTTTTGCATTAAATGAGCTTGAAGTTTTGCATTATACATTTGAGCGTGCTGATCTTTCTGCAATACAGATAACCAGGCGCCTGTAGGCTCGTGCCTACTGTGCCTTATGGTAAATCCAGCCCTGTGTGCATCTTATAATTGTGGGGTTTTACATGTGGCCCAGAGACTAGATTTGCCCATACTCACCTAGTATCTGCCTTGCCAAATGGTGAATTCCATGCCTTAAGCTGCACGTGGAATAGAGGCCTAAACAACACTAAACACTACACATGAATATAACAGTGTGTGCTCAGCCAAACCTTGTGACTAATAGCTTAACACCCAGTTTCCCTTCCACGCATTTGCAAGTTCTATAAATATATATTCCAAGTCAATTCCTGAAATTCTTTCATCAGATCTGTCAGCTTCATCTGTAAACACTACGATGCTAAGATACGGAAGTAATTACATTTGCCTTCGAGTTTTTAGACACATTCTCCAGGTAACCGAGTCATTCAATTTTTATGGCGCTCTGCGGCTTAATTCTACTTCTGGTATACGAAACAAATGCAGCTCGCGACTTTGTGAAGCGTGTAAACTGTTACAGCTGTGACATATTCCAGTGTGTGACAGTAGGCACTGATAACGCAGCCGGTCACATGATACAGATCTGGGTAATCTGTACAATCCTCCATAATGAAAGTTCCATTTATGTCACATTTACACGTACACTTCAAGCACACACGCCTCGCCAAGCCTATTACTGATTAACTAAGTCAGTGTCATCTAAATTGTGTTTCCACCATGTAACCCAAGAATTCATTCAGGCAGCTTTGGAAAATACCGAGAGCAGAAATCTCAGAACAGACTACGCACTGGTCATCGTCAGCAGCAGCCCTTATTATAAATAAACAGTCATCAGCCTTTGGTCACCTGATCTCCAGGTTAAATTTTCTATTATAGACTGACAAACTTCAACTAAACTTTCCTGCCCTTGGCCTCCTCTGTCATGGCCTGTATGCCTAAATAACTTTATTGCTCGGTGTCATCGCACAGATAGCCAGAGCTGCAAGAAATATGGTTATCCTCCTCCTGGGAGCAGCCTTTTTTTTTTTTTTACCTCACTACAAAAAAAACAAAAAAAAAAAACAAAAAAAAAACACATCACTTGAATGGTGCCCCATGCATGGTACAATTTTTCCATTTTTTCTGAAAATCTGGTTTATCTAATAGCATTTTCTTATACAACCTACCATACCCTACACAATTTCACAAATCACACACATTTTTCCAACATCTCCTGATCACTTATTTTTTTTTAATAAAAAAAAAAAAAAAAAAAAAAAAAAAAGAAGGTTTTGATTTTCCCTCTATGCAATTGCTTTGGTCAAATACATTGGAAAATTGAACGTTTCAATTGTACCATGTATGGGCACCACTAGGCTTTGTTCACATCTAAAATAGAAATCACTGACGCCAGCGATTTTCAATTTTTTTTACTTTCTCTCCTCCCAGGACTTACCTGCACGCTTCGATTTTGTGTACAGTGCTTTTCAAAGCACTTTTGCAGAGTGATTCGTTTTTTTCTCTCTCTTTCACCCGCTAATTAACCTCCTGAGCGGTCTGGACGAGCTCAGCTCGTCCATCACCGCCGGAGGCTGCCGCTCAGGCCCTGCTGGGCCGATTTTTATCAAATAAAGTGCAGCACACGCAGCCGGCACTTTGCCAGCCGCGTGTGCTGCCTGATCGCCGCCGCTCTGCGGCGATTCGCCGCGAGCAGCGGCGAAAGAGGGCCCCCCTAGCCGCCTGAGCCCTGCGCAGCCGGAACAAAAAGTTCCGGCCAGCGCTAAGGGCTGGATCGGAGGCGGCTGACGTCAGGACGTCGATGACGTCACTCCGCTCGTCGCTATGGCGACGATATAAGCAAAACAAGGAAGGCCGCTCATTGCGGCCTTCCTTGTTTATTCTGGGCGCCGGAGGCGATCGGAAGATCGCCTCCGGAGCGCCCTCTAGTGGGCTTTCATGCAGCCAACTTTCAGTTGGCTGCATGAAATAGTTTTTTTTTTATTTAAAAAAAACCCTCCCGCAGCCACCCTGGCGATTTAATCAGAACGCCAGGGTGGTTAATAAATACAATGTATTTATCAAAGTGCGAACGCAATCGCCACACAAAAGCGATTTTGTAAGCGTGTTTCCTATACCTTCCATTGTAGCAAAAATCATCTTAAAAATGATACAGGCATCGCTTTGCTGATCGGAAACAAACCGCTCGGATATGAACTCTCTCAAAGGGAATCGTTGCACAAACGCTTTCAGGGCGATTTTGCATATCGCAGGCGCTTAAAAAAATAGCGAAAAAGCCCTAGGTGTGAACAAGCCCCCAGTGTCACTTAACAGCCGATACTTTCTCCAGACACCAAAGAATTATTTCTGGCCTTTAAAGTAGACCTGAACTCTATTACAGGACAGAAGGAAAACATATGCATCCTGTGGCTAGGTTCACAGTGGTCAGTTATTATGACGCGTGAGTTATGCAACTGAACTGCAATGGCGACTGGACTTTTGCCTCGATTCATCAAGCAGTACCGCATTTAGTGATGCTGAAAACAGCTGAGGTAACGTAGCATTTAGGAAAATGTCAATTCATCAAGGTTGTTACCTCATGGCAAGCTGAAAATTACCGAGCAGTGACTTAAAGTAAAAACCTCAAGACATCAGTAAAATGTCAATTCATCAAGGTTACAGCATGCGGTAAGGCCACGTTTCATGTTCGAGCTTTACCGGCTGCTCTGTGGTGGCGAAAACCAGTTTCGAATGCCGTCTGTGTGGATATCCCAATGATTGACAGGAGCAGGGAGCCAATAGAAACAGCCCCTGCCTTCTGCAAGTCTGGATGATCGCATCTGGTAGGACCCCAGGCTCCTCTGGCAAGTCTAACTACCCCCAAGGCAGAGCAGAGAGATCACAGAACAAAAGAGGCTTCCCCTGCAGCTGTTCGGCGGTTTAACCTCTTAGGTTCCTGTTTGAAGATGCGGAAGAGCTAGAGGGGAACCTAAGCATGGCATGTA
This sequence comes from Hyperolius riggenbachi, assembly GCF_040937935.1. Lineage (NCBI taxonomy): Eukaryota > Metazoa > Chordata > Amphibia > Anura > Hyperoliidae > Hyperolius > Hyperolius riggenbachi. The sequence goes on from NC_090655.1 coordinate 74,508,793, forward strand.
TAACGTCTCCTGGAAGTTCTTTTAAGCTGTGGCAAATAAAAGGTTAAGAAAGACTAATGGACAGATTCAAAGTGAGCAGAGGCAGTATAACAAACATGCACATCTAAAGGGATGTGGGGATGCCTCTTACTATTGTATTGCTGTCTCTGCACGAACAGCTTGTAACAAACAGAGACAATTCACGCTGCTCTGCTGTTACTTTGTGAATGGGCTTCAGTAAATTACCAAACTTTCGCCGCACATGTGAAAATATTGATGAATTAATACACACACACACACACACCTATATCTACTGTACAATCCCTTCATAGCAAACTCCAAGGGATCAGGGGAAAAAAATAAATAAATGTTTGTCTCCAGAATGTTTGTGCCTTTTGCTAGTATCTACTCTGCATTGAAGTCATGGGATTGCTTTTTCTAAACAAAAGTCCATTTAAACATTTTTGTTTCCAATGAACATCCGTATATTTTTATCATTAATAGAATCATTTATGGAAGCATAGTGGTGACTGTATATAAAAATATTAGAACACCAGAAAGATTATATGCATATTTTACTTCTAATTTAAATATTTTGAGATTAACATAACTATTTAGGTCAACGCACTCAGAGATAATTCAGACGTATACATTTTTATATGTATTCCAGGCTTAAATGTAAAATCTTATTTGGTGTGTGGTAGTCATTGCAGTGGTAGCCACTTAGGGTAAGGTCCCACTAACAATGCTTATTGACAGTACTTAAAGAGGAACTGTAACATAAAAATATCCCCTGGGGGGTACTCACCTCGGGTGGGGGAAGCCTCCGGATCCTAATGAGGCTTCCCACGCCGTCCTCCATCCGTCAGGGGTCTCGCTGCAGCCCTCCGTGGAGTCCGGGCAGCGGTGACGTCATTATTTACCTTCCTGGCTCCTGCGCAGGCGCTCTGACGGCTGTCGGCTCCGAACTACCCGATCGCCGTCGGGTCCGCTCTACTGCGCAGGCGCAAGTTTCCTGCGCCTGCGCAGTAGAGCGGACCCGAATGAGATCGGGTATTTCCGTGTAGTTCGGAATGGAAAGCCGCCACAGCGCCCCCGCTGGAGCCAGCAAAGGTAAATATTGAAATGACAGTCGGCACAGTCGCCGGCTGTTCGGAGGGCTGCGGAGAGACCCCCGTGGGACAGAGGACGGCATGGGAAGCCTCATTAGGATCCGGAGGCTTCCCCCACCCGAGGTGAGTACCCCCCAGGGGATGTTTTGAATGTTACAGAGTCTCTTTAAAGAGACTCTGAAGTCTCATACAATTCAGGTTTTTATCTAAAAAAATCTCTAAACATCAATGCCAAAACTAAAACTCTGCAACTAAAAAACACTAAATCCCCCCCAAACTCCCCAGCAAAAATCCACGACTTTGTTGGTCATGGCTTTTGCTGCACCGGGAGGCAGAGCTTTCAGCTGCAGCTCTGCCTCCATGCACGTAAATCCACGCGCGTATCTCTGCCTCTCCCCGCCCCTCTCAGTGAAAGAAGCCTAAGAGGGGTGGGCAGAGGCGGCAATCCGCACTGATGGACGCGTTTAGAGGCAGAGCTACAGCCCAAAGCTCTGCCTCTATGCGGAAGTGCTACCCGCAATGTGCCCCGGGGAGTTTGGTGGATTTAGTTAGTGTTCAGCCACGGGGATGCAGCGTTTTAGTTAGGGCAATGATGTTAGAGATTTTTTAAATAAAACCCCAAATTTTATGAGACTTCAGAGTCTCTTTTAGCAAATTATATTTCTAATAAGGTTATTCTGAAACAAGAGATTGTATTTAATTGATCCACAACATTACAGAATCCAACTAGCGATCGTACCTAAACCAACTCCTTACAGGACAACTGTAAAAAATACCAGATGCCTGGCAGCCCTGCTGGTCTATTAGGCTACAGTGGTTTCTGAATCACACCAGAAACAAGCATGCAGCAAATGTCAGATCTGACACCTTGATCTGCTGCATGCTTGTTCAAGGTCTATGGCTAAATATATATTAGAGGCAGAGGATGAGCAGGACAGCCAGGCAACTGGTATTGCTTATGAGGAAGCAAATATGGCAGCTTTTATATCCAGTTGTCCTTTAACCTCCCTGGTGGTAACCCCGAGCCCACGCTTAGGCTAGCCGCCGGGAGTTTAATGCAGAGCAATGGCGCGCAGCGGGCGTTTTTACTCACCTCCCAGGGGATCCAGATGCCGGCAGCCATTCTCTTTCCTGTCCCCGGAGGTTCTGAAACACTCTGGTGAGATCGCCGTCAGTGAAACATGAAAACATGTTGAAACATGCTGAAAAGACCCTAAAATTCGGAAATAATCATACCGCCGGGGAGGTTAAAAGAATACTCAAGCTGAACAGGTACAATATGTTTAAATGGAGGCTACAGAGATGTGACATCAGTGTGGAGGCCTACCACCCCTGCCGATCCCTTCCTTGGCACTCTGTTCCTCTGTAAAAGGCCCAGTTAGCAACAGGGACTTGGCTGAGTCGCTGACTTTTAACCTGGACTTACTTAGCTGCTCATGCACAGTATGTCCGCAGTTAGAAAACTTTGCATTGATCGTATCTAGTGCTTTCCGAGTTATTATTATTATTATTTAGCATTTATATAGCGCCGACATATTACGCAGCGCTGTACAGTGTGTATATATATATATATATATAACAAGACAAAATATATATACAGTGTATATATATATATATATAACAAGACAAAATATATATATATATATATTTTGTCTTGTTGCTAACTGTCCCTCAAAGGAGCTCACAATCTAAATCCCTACCATTGCCATATGTCTATATTATGTAGTGTATGTACTGTAGTCTAGGGCCAATTTTAGGAGGAGCCAATTAACTTATCCGTATGTTTTTGGAATGTTGGAGGAAACCGGAGTGCCCGGAGGAAACCCACGCAGACACGGAGAGAACATACAAACTCTTTGCAGATAGTGCCCTGGCTGGGATTCGAACCAGGGACGCAGCGCTGCAAGGCGAGAGAGCTAACCACTACGCCACCGTGATGTAAACGTTGCGCATTTCAAAACCATATACAGCATGTATTACAACAGCATGGCTCTGTAGTAAGGATGAGTCCACACGTGTGAGGAAGCAGGGCAACTTACCTATGTCATAAACCCCCCCCCCCGCCAACATGCTACACGCCACTTCCGAACACATCAAACCTTCCCTATCAAACTGCAAAGGCGGAAGTGTCCATAAAGGTTGAGAGCAACGTATCGGCGAGAGGAGGCGATATAGGCAAGTTTACCCTCTCTGCCATGGCCCGATCCTCCTCCAAGCCGACCACCTCCTCGCCAGGACCCTCTCCTTCGCAGCCGCCCTCCTGTTCCTGTAAAAGCACAGCTGCACTGCATGGCCACACTATGCAGGTACAAGCTGGCCCTATCCAGGCAGTACTTCCTATCTGTGCAGTGTGGCCGTGCTATCCCCAAGTATCTATCTTTAGTAGTTAAGAATTTGTAAAACCTCTCTAAATACAGTACACACAGGATGCATTCCTCTTTGTTTTCCTTCTGTCCTGTGCTAAAGAGTTCAGGTCCATTTTAAGCAAGGTGAGTAAAAATCCCTTTGATTCGAGAATATACAGTACTGAAGGAAAAAAAAAAAAAAGTATATGTTACTTTAATAGTCTAGCTCTCCTTAACTACCTATTATAACATGTAGCTATTGCTGAGGTAATCTCCGATAATGTATTTTTCATCACAAGCCTTGGTTTTCCATTAACTAGGCATGAGGTAAGGTTATATAAGCTTTGTATTACCGAGTACAGCCTTCTCTCCAATATATGTACACATATACAGCATACTACTTCCTCTACATAACCAACAATGGTCACTTATTGACCCGCTGGTTTAACTACACTGTACTTCCCGAACACAAAAAAAGGGTTAATAATTCTAGGATCATGTCACACTTCAGTACTAAAAATTATGAAAAAAAAAAAGTTTTAAAGGACACCCCAAGCGAAAATAAACTAATCAAATATACAATTTCATCTATCTTCCTTCTCCTAAAAATGACAAATATATTCCAGAGTTTTATTTTGTGTTTAAATCTACTTTTTACGTTTTAACTGTTTTATTGTTTTTGCTCAATGACACATTTATTGAGTTATGCCAGAGCTAAAATCTATGAACTATTGACCCTTTTTAACTCTTTCCTGCTCTCAGAAGCCATTAGCCTCTAGGAAAGAGTTTTATATCAGTGAGGGTCACACTGTAGTCACTTCCTGTCTGAGTCAGCCGCTTACATACCTGATATTTAACCCTTTCATGCAGAGGGGGAAAAAAAAAAAAAAAAAAAAAAAAAAAGGAACACAGCATAGTTATTAGGGTGCTTGGCACTGTACATACACATGACTATCTCGTGTCACACGTTACCTCGGGTATCCTTTAAAGACAACGTAGGGTGAAATCTCAATCAATACAATCAGTGTCAGGCGCAGTGTAACAGAAGATAGAATTGACGATTGCAAGTGGGGGGGGGGGGGGGGGGGAATGGACCCATTACCATATTATTGTTAAAGTGGACCTGAACTCTTGCACAGGACAGGAGGAAAATAGAGAGATGCATCGTGTATGTATTTAGAGAGTGAGCCTGTCTCATTCCCCCTCATCTTTAACCACCCTGGCGTTACACTAAAATTGCCAGGGCGGCGTGCAGACAGTTTTTTTTTTTTTCAAAAAATTTCTTCTGAATCATTGTAGCTAACTTTCAGTTAGCTACATGATTCACCACTAGAGGGCACATCTGCCCATCTAGTCTGATCGCCGCCGGTGTCAGGAATATACTGGGGTGCTGATGATGTAAGGATAACAGGAAAATATTTCTTTCAATCTGCTGTATATTTTGTCAGAGGTGTAGGTATGTCAGCCAGTCTGGCTTTTGGAAGGTGTCACCTGGATAATGTCTGTATGTAGATTAAATTTGCATTCAGGGCAGAGATCAAGGAAACTGCCATTGTCTTCATTGAATAGACCAGTCACCTTCAATAGGCAAAGGAACCTGGACAGTAATTAGGAACTGTCTACCTAGCCACTAGCCAGGAAACACTTACTTAGACAATTACCCGACCAGGTTGAAGCCCACACAGGCGTTCGGCTACCTCTTAGTCTGAATAGTGGGCTGGAAGTGGAATTGCTTTGAAATCTGTAAGTGTAAACAGGATACTTGTTGTTCTCAGGATACGCTCTTACCTGTGAAATCTGCAACCTTCAAAAAGCTAAAACAGGAACCCTTTGAAGTTCACATATCACAGGAAGATTATGACAAGTGTTCGGTGATGTCACAAACGGGGAAATTGCATTAGTTCCTGGGGGCTGGACATTAAATGCCCCAGGGGACACTTCAGACTATTTAAAGGGATCCAAGCAGCTCTTGGCTTCAAATAGCTGCAAGGGCTGCCATTGTTCAGAAGCTCAACCCCTGCTGTTTTACAACTGCTATTATCCAGGCTAGGTGTGAAATTCTTTAACTGTAACTGATGTTTTCTGTTTGAAGTACAATGGGGGTTTGTTTGTGGTCAATTAAGTCTAAAGAGGTGATTTCTTATCTGTTTCCACCATCTCCTGCTTAGGGACCGCAGGTCCTTTGCGGACGGACAACGTGGCTAATTTAACCCTTAGATGTAAAACAAATGAGGTAAAATTAAAGTTTTTTTTTAGTAATAAACCACATTTTTAGAATGCATTTTTTATTTGCTATAGAGCTGCCCTGGGTGTTAAAAATAATGCTCGGTTCACTTTAAGGTGGTCCAGAACAGTCACAGGTATCTTCTCCTGGAGGTAGCGCATAGCTAGGGATGATCGCGACTCCTGGTCGAAAAACAGCGTCCTCCCGTCAAACAACGTTCTATCCTAAGCTGGTAACGTTCTTTCCCCCCCCCCCCCCCCCCCGTTTGTTTTTACGCAAATATCCTTGTGTGTAGCTTTGTAAACTCTTAATTTTGTAACTTTTTATTTTTGTAATCTTTTGTATATATTCTGTTCTGCATTGTTCCACTTTTTTCCTGGAATATTAAATTATTATTTAATAAGCTTGACTTCTGCTGTACTAAACTAACACTCATAGCCTAGAGGAGACTGCAGTGTAACTGTGTATAAGTCCATGCCTAATTGTATGCTTGAGCAACACTACCATATGAAATTGTAATTGCAGTGTGTGTATGGGGCACTTCTGCGCTCGACAGCAGAGTGGGAGTGGCTAACAGTATCGTTCGGAACGACTGTTAGTGGTTTTGCTGCACGACAGTGTAACTTGCATTACAAGTCAGCGCCTGATTGTGCTGTGTTACTGTACAACTGTACTGTGTGTGGGTGCATGGCGTTCCCGTATTTGGCCTAAGCGCAAAGCTGACCCAAATACGAAAACACAGATTGCGTGTTGAGCACTCGACAGCTGAGTTGACGTGTCTAGCAACCGCTAGTGGTGGCAGTGAGAAGGTTTTTAGGGGTCCCAGCCTTGTTTGTAGCTTGAATAAGGCTATTCCCCGCTTGATCTGGTCAAACCCGCAGTCGGGAACCGTATACGCAGGCGTGCCGCGGGCCGGTTCCTGACAGCCGGCTTTTATAGCAAGCAGAAAATCCTGTTGTAAATGGGATTTTCTGCTTGGCTTCCCTCGTCGCCATGGCGATCGGGATGACGTCATGGCGTCGGGGGGTGTCCGATCCAGCCCCATAGCGCAGCCTGGCAATGATTGGCCAGGCTGTGCAAGGCGGTCTGGGCGGGGGGAGGCTCCCTTACGCCACTAGCGGCGAATCGCCGCGGAGCAGCGGTGATCGTACCCCACACGCAGCTAGCAAAGTGCTAGCTGGGTGTATGAAAAAAAATTATCAAAATCGGCCCACAGGTGCCGGAGATATCCACTGCGGCGGTAATGGACGAGCTGAGCTCGTCATTACCGCTAAGGTGGTTAAAAACGATTGGAAATCAGATCGGACCTGTTGGAAATAATGGATTTGACCAATCTATCTTACGGTAAACTGCATGGTGTGTTCCATGCATAACAAATAAATGTTTTTCTTTTAAAGAGGACCTGAATTCTTGCACAGGGCAGATGGAAAACCTATAGAAATACACCCAGTATATATTTAGAGTTTAGCCTGTCTAATTTCCCCTCATCTGTGACTAATCACGAGATGTAATTTGATCCCATAGCTGTGTCAGCTGACTGCCATGGCCGAGAGCTCATTTGTAAACACAGGAGGTTAACAATATGTCTGCTTCTATGAAAGCAGGGCGTAGACACTGCACATGTATTGCAGGATTTGTATCAGATGTAACAAAGAAATGTTTTTCTTTAAAGGTTATTATACTGTTGCTTATTTTTTTTTTAGGAGCGAGTGGGTGTTCTAAGTTCAGACCCCTCCCTGGAGTTTAACAATAATGTCTAGTTAACGTGTAAATTACTACATTAATTGCGAGAGTGCTAACCACTACACCACTGTGTTGCCCAAACGTGCAGCAAACCCATTCAAACATGCAATCTGCATGCTTGTTCGGGGTCTATGGCTAAACGTATTAGAGGCAGAGGATATGCTGGACAGCCAGGTAATTTGTATGCTTTATAATAAATATGGCAGCCTTCATATCCCTCTCACCTCAGATGTCCTTTAGGCTTCTTGCACACCAAGACGTTGTGTTAGGTGCCACGCTAAGGTCGCATAACGTGCACCTAACACAACGTATGGTGCTGCAAAAGCCGACGGTAGAGTGAGCCGCGTTCGGCGGCTCGATTCCTATAATGTCTCCCAGAGTGGCGCTGATTGGCCAGCGGGACCACGTGATGCGGAGCGAGACACTCCGCATCACGTGGTCCCGCCGGCCAATAAGCTGCCGCCAGTGCAGTGAATATTAAGTAGCCATGTGCGCGGCTACTGTAGCTGGCTCTCCCCGCCTCCTCTCCGCCCCCCACTGCGCATGTGCAAACAGTCTAACGCGGCTATAGCCGCTCCAACGCCGTAGCATGCTGCACTTTGCACCGAACGTGCAGCATTACATGTAACGCAACGTGGGCTGTGTGAACAGCCCACTTGTGTTACATTGCTGTGCGTTCGGGGAGCGTTACAGGCGCACTAACGTGCGCCTGTAACGTCTTGGTGTGTAAGCAGCCTTAATGCGACTAGTCTCCTCACTGGAGAAATGTGTTCCTGGGGACAGGAAATGAGGGCGACCAATAACTCCCCCTAAAAGGTGGCCACACACACACACACACACACACACACACACACACACCCAATACAATTTTTTAAAATATCTGTTCAATTTAAGAATTGTAATACATTTTTCTGACTGATAGTAAGATTTCAAAAATATGACCAATGTACCACTCACCTATGTCCAATTTTTTCCCCAATTATGATAAAAATGATTGGAACTCAGAAAATTGCTAGGGTGTGTATATTAATAAAATTAACAATCCAACACACAGCATACAATCTTTAGTAGAAATATCTGGCATTCCGGATCGATTTAAAATCGAAAAAAAAATTAATAAAAAACGGGAAATCCGATCGGATTTTTCAGTAGAATGGAAAAAAAAAATCGTTTTTATCGAATTACTGTAAAATCGGATCATTTTATTGTATGGCGTGTGGCCACCTTAAGGCTA